>NC_134399.1:177046983-177346983 GCF_050003625.1 Haematobia irritans
CTGAAAAAGCTTAGATCATGACTATGACTATGGTGAGAAGGCAGCGGTATCTGAATGTTGGTGGTATTGAGCATTTATATAATAAAAGCATGACAAACCAAGTCAACAAAAACAAATGCAAAAAAGTTACAACAAATAACCTTACAATGCAAAGTCAAAGTCATGCTAATAACTTGGCAGCAGCAAACTCCTTACAAAAAGGGCTAAGAACAAAAGGCTAGGGCGCGCTATCCCCAACCAACTTGAACTGAAGCAGTAACCCTAGATAGCTTTTTTTTACTTCTCAGAATTTATTTAAAAGCAGAAAAGAAAATAAATTCTAAAACCCTCTGGGAGATTTTTCCCAAAGACAATAAACCTACTGGCGTATAGTCTGAACAGAAATCATTCTTCAGTTACTTCAATGCCAAGATGATTGAGAAAAGATGTTACCAGCCAGCCGTTGTTTATCATAAAATGACAAATATGCTCCATTCCAATTCATTCAATCGTGGAGATCAGATTTATTTATTTATTTTTGCAAATTGCATATTCGGATGCTGGTTGTCGAGAACCAATGAATTGAAATGGGAATTGCAATGGATTTCTTCATACATTTGCCCCCTCTGTTTGGTATCCTATTATTTATTCAAGATTTATGAGCTTCATTTAACCGGTCTTACTGGGAATGGGACAAAGTCAAACAAAATTATTAATTGATTAATTGTTTATTGTTTAGTTTATTCATAAAGTGTTGGAGAAGTAAGAGAAGAATTAGAGAAACAGTTTTAATTAATTCAATCTTTGGAAGAGAAAACGGATTTCTATTTATTGACATTAAATAACAAATGTTAACCATAAGGCTTCAGAGAGGGATAGAAGGAGACATGGGATTTTGAGGACCTCCAGCAAAGATGTTTCAAGAAATAAATCAATACCAATGCTGTGGGCTTTTTACCGGATTAACCTGATGGAAGTTTGCCAAGGGACAGTGGTATCTCGTCAATGCTACGATGTAGTTTTCAAAGGAGTGACTTCTCCATTATGCTTTGGTTGAACTGAGGTAAATGAACTCCCAAGCCATGATTTTTTCGGTTTTTTTTACAAATTACGTATACACCATTGCCCAGTAGTGGGAAGATAACCGGTATATGAAAATAATGGATTGTCGAATTAATCTACAGACCAATATATCCAGTACAACTTATTTCCTTACGGCAACTCTGAAAGTTTGTAATTTAATCGTAATGGACTGAGCGTAACGATCAGTGAGACGGTTCAAGAAATTGACTGGAGACACTCTTGCAGTTATGAACATTCACTCTAAGTTCCTGAACTGGAATGTCAACTTCACATGACACATTTCTATTTATTGACATTAAATAACAAATGTTTGCCATATGGCTTCAGAGAGGGATAGAAGGAGATATGGGATTTTGAGGACCTCCAGCAAAGATGTTTCAATAAATAAATCAATACCATGACAGTGGTCTACTTTTACCAGATTAACCTGATGGTAGTTTGCCAAGGGACAAAGGCTATCACCTCAGTGTTACGAAGCAGTTTTCACGGGAGTGACTTCTCCATTTACCTTTGGCTGAGCTGACATTAAAGAAAAATCCCAAACCATGGTTCTTTTCAGTCAGTTACATCATTTTTCAGCCGGAAGAACTATCGGTATACGATTCGACGATTCAATAAAATTGAGTCGAGAAACTTTTGCAGACTTCATTGTTGTTATGAAGGTGCACTATAAGATCCAGAATAGGAAAACGTTTTCGAATGACACTAAACTCTCAATAAGATGGTTGAACAATTCAGTTTTCACCAACAGGTATGAATGAAAATATGAAGAAGTAGAAGGATCAATAAGACAATAATGGACGAAAAAGATCATACTTCACGCATGAACAAGGTCAACAAATAGACGCAAATTCGTGATGGGCTCATAAAAAGATTATACTGAGTGTATGAAGGGAATTGTCATCATACGAGCATCTTATACTTCTATTAGGACTACTCTGGGTTGACGACTCGTGAGAAACTGGGGGGGTGGGGAAGGGAAGAGCCTGACCTTGCACCATTGGACTGCCATTTGCGTCTGTTGGATTAGGAAAGTTTTTCGACTACCCAATATCTCTCTATTAATGTTGAATTATCCCATCTCAGCATTACTGAGAAGGGATAATTCAACGGACTCAGCTATAAAAATGAAGTCCCTTGTCATTGATACAAACATAGGATCGGGCAGCATTCAGTGATAAGAGAGAAGTTCACAATGGACTGAATAGTCTAGGTTAGATTAGGTTAGGTGGCAGCCCGATGTATCAGGCTCACTTCGACTATTCAATCCATTGTGATAGCACATTGATGAACTTGTCTCTTATGGCTGAGTGCTGCCCGATTCCATGTTAAGCTCAATGACAAGGGACCTCTGTTTTATAGCTGAGTCCGTTGAATTATCCCTTCTCAGTAATGCTATAAAAAGGGACCTCCTTTTTATAGCCGAGTCCGAACGGCGTTCCACATTGCAGTGAAACCACTTAGAGAAGTTTTGAAACTCTCCCAAATGTCACCAACAGTACTGAGGTGGGATAATCCACCGCTGAAAAACTTTTTGGGGTTCGGTCTTAGCAGGAATCGAACCCACGATCTTGTGTATGCAAGGCGGGCATGCTAAACATTGCACCTAACCTAACGTTGGTATGAGACAGTGGTCGAAATGTCTGGAGAAATCTCTCCAGATTTGGACGCTTTGAAACCCGGAAAACTTTCACAAGTGCACACTTGTCATGACACGTTCACTATATTAACAAATTAATATTAACCTCTCATAACTGGACACCTTCCAAATAGGGACCATGGTGACCATGGGTGTCCAGCTCTGTGAGGTTTTACTGTATGCTGAAGATGTATACTGAAATCCAATGGAAACAATTTGGAACACTTTGGATGTTAATAAGCCTCATGAAAATGCTTAGAAAATGGGTATCATGGAGTCAATTCTGATAGCAAAGGAAAATCGGATACCAAGATATAGCTGAAACTGCAGACTGCACCCGCCGAATGTGCCTCGAAGAAATCGAAGATCGTTAGGAAAGGCCGCTCTAATCTATATCGACTACCGGAAGAAGGTTAAATGATCAAAAGGATGTATTATGCGGAATTCTTGGGCCAACACTAACTTGAAGAGTAAAAGTGTACATGTGGTGATGGAAAGTGTTCTTTTGCACCTAACACCTTCAGTATTCTCTTGATTTTGCCTCGCACAAATTCTTTTTCTTTCTCAACATTAACTCACCCACGTTTTGTCAAAATGTTTGTTTTTAGGGAATACTCTAAGTTCTGGAGCAAATAGAGAGAAGCCAATATGACTCCCTAAGATCCTTCCTCGAATCTTCTCTCTTTTTAATGATTACGAAGTGATTGATCTTTCAGATTTTTAGTTCTGCCAATATCATCCGTATGGGCTCTGAATTGATCACCGATGACTCGCTGGCTTCAGAATAAGTCAGACATAGACAAAGAGGATCAGGCATTAATATTCTTCGGGGTTTATCCAGATTCCATCAGGCAATGAGATAGATTATAATACGTCACGAATATTTGGGAATAGCTCTCCATGTATGGATCCTAAGCTTTGGAGTATGTTTTTTAGATTTGTATATTAGACTCTTCGATATACTACCATCATTTATATGTGGTGTCTGAACTCTGAGACTACGGAAGATTTCTACCATTTTCTGTGCCAATGTCCAGAATTATCATTTAGAAGAAACAAGATACTGGGTCCCGATTTCTTGCAGACTATTACCGATTTGCAAAACTGTAGTCTGAGAAGTATACTCACTTTCATCGAGGCCTATTGGAGGAGGATCTAGGCAAACCTGAGGGACATTACACAAATATGGTGACATAAACCCGGACGAAATGGAAACGAAGAAAAAAAGGAGTTTTATGAACCAATATTGTCTAAGTGGACACGAAATTCGTTTTCACGGATTGGTGTCATCCTCCATAAGCTAACCTAACTATTCCTCTTCGTTATGAGAAACCATAGGCCAATGGTCTTTTCAACTGGCTTCGGTCTGGGTTTCTTACATTCTTAGAATACTTTAATATGAGTTGGAGTTTTCTGCAGATTATCCAGGAACCCCAAAATGAGGAGGTGGATTATATAGCGCTATATATCTGTGATCCTTATAGGATCCTATAATAAGTGATTATGTCTTTCTATATGAGCAGAATCAATTCGGGAGTCTAGAATTATTCTCATAATGCAGACAACGAATCGAATCTCACTAAAAGCCAGCGAATATAACCCTATTGCTCAATGATTTCAAAAAAATACTTTATCCATATTAAACATTTATTATCAATTCCTTAAAATCTTTGAAAATATTTCAAAAATGTTAAATTATTTCCTAAAAACAAAAAGTAAAATTATTTCTTTAAATAGCCAAGCATGCCGCATATATCCAAGCATCTATCCATCAGCACGTCCAAAAGTAGCGAATTCCCTTGGCTTAAATCTCTCTCCCCCCCTCGCTTGCACAGTATGAGCTGAAAATGCATCTTCCTGCAACCATGTAAGGAATGTCTTAATTAAAGAAAAATGACCATTTATGGTACGCATGAGCAGATAAATTTACACGTGGCCATTTGCAGTGCCAGTGTCATTTCGGAAAGACTTCAACACCACTATTAACTCACAGCGACCGTAAATGAACCGAGATGCACCATTGGTGCATGAAAAACAAAACAAAACGCCGATGGAAAAAATCTCAGAAACCAGCATTTTTGGTCAAATGATTGATTTATTTACTTGAAGGCGTTAAGAAAATTGTCATTAAAATGCCGGCAAGAAGACAACGAAATGAGCAGGAGGACAACGTCATGTCACATTGGGTAGATGGACTGGACGGACGGACGGACAAATTTCGAATGATCACTACCAAACAAAGACAATGGCTCGCTGACAAGATTTCAATGAAATTAACAGCATAAATAAGAGCAAAGAAAAAAATTAAACAAAAATTTGTTATTATTTTTATAACAAAAGATCGAATAAATAAAAAATAGCATCATTGCCGTTGAAAACGCCAACTAATCAACCAAAGAAATGCCCTAACGAGTTCAGGATTCCCCAAGAAACAAAGCGCTATGATGACAATGACAATGGAATGGAGGTACTTATGCATTCATCCATCAGATTTCAAGAAATACTTGTCGAAAGGGATAATGTGGTAGGTTTTGTAGCTGAATGCCTTATGAAATCTTCGATAGGAGGCCTTTCTAGTAAAAAAAAAATAATTCTTTATTTCCTTCTATTAGAAGTTCCACGGAAAGCATTCATGAAAATTATTTTTTAATTATTTTAAAAATATCGGTCTCCATACCACGGTTGCCATTGGAGAAATAATTGAATAATCTACGAAACATTTGAAGAAAATTTATTTGTTACCAAATAACTACCAAACAAAAAAATCTTATTTTGCAAAATTTTATTTCTTTTTTTATTTCTATAGAAAATTTTATCAAAATTTTATTTCTATAGAAAATTTTGTCAATATTTTTTTCTATAGAAGATTTTGTCAAAATTTTATTGCTACAGAACATTTTTTAAAAATTTTATTTCTATAGAAATTTTTGTTAATATTTTATTTCTATAGACAATTTTGTCAAAATTTTATTTCTGTAGAAAATTTTGTCAAAACTTTAGTTCTAAAGAAAAGTTTGTCAAAATTTAATTTCTAAAGAAAAGTTTGTCATAGGAAATTTTGTCAAATTTTATTTCTATAGAAAATTGTATAATTTTTTTTAAGTTTTATTTCTATATTTTTTTTTAATTTTATTTCTATATATTTTTTTCAAAATTTTATTGAAAATTTTTTAAAAATTTTATTTCTTGTCAAAATTTCATTTTTTAAAAATTTTTTTCAAAATTTTATTTCTTAAAAAATTTTGTCAAAAATTTATTTCTATTTCTGATTGATTATCGTTGACCTTTTTATTTTATTTTTAAGCAATACTTATCATAGTTTTGGCTATAGGTCGATTAAAAAACATAGGATTGATGTTTTTATTTAAGTTTTATTTAAATAAAAACATCAATCCTATGTTTTTTAATCGACCTATAGCCGAAACTATGATAAGTATTGCTTAACAATTTTATTTCTATAGAAAATTTTGTGAAAATATTATTTCTATAAAAAATTTTGTCAAAATTTTATTTCTATTTTTTTTCTATAGAAAATTTTGTCAAAATTTTATTTCTATAGAAAATTTTGTCAAAATTTTATTTCTATAGAATATTGTATTTCTATTGAATTTTTTTAAGTTTTATTTCTATATAAATTTTTTTTAAATTTTATTTCTATATAATTTTTTTTTTTCAAAATTTTATTGCAATAGAAAATTTTTTAAAAAATTTATTTCTATAGAAAATTTTGTCAAAATTTTATTTCAATAGAAAATTTTGTCAAAATTTTATTTCTATAGAAAGTTTTGTCAAAATTTTATTTCTATAGAAAATTTTGTCAAAATTTTATTTCTATGGAAAAATTTCTTCAAAATTTAATTTCTATGGAAAATTTTCTTCAAAATGTTATTTCTATAAAAAATTTTGGCAAAATTTTATTTCTGTAGAAAGTTTTGTCAAAATGTTATTTCTATAGAAAATTTTGTCAAAATATTATTTCTATAGAAACTTTTGTCAAAATTTTATTTCTATAGAAAATTTTGTCAAAATTTTATTTCCATAGAAAATTTAGTTAAAATTTTATTTCCGTAGAAAAATTTGTCAAAATTTTATTTCAATAGAAAATTTTGTCAAAATTTTATTTTTCTAGAAAATTTTGTCAAAATTTTATTTTTCTAGAAAATTTTGTCAAAATTTTATTTCTGTAGAAAATTTTGTCAAAATTTTAGTTCTAAAGAAAAGTTTGTCAAAATTTAATTTCTATAGGAAATTTTGTCAAAATTTTATTTCTATAGAAAATTGTATAATTTTTTTTTAAGTTTTATTTCTATATAATTTTTTTTTAATTTTATTTCTATATATTTTTTTCAAAATTTTATTGTAATAGAAAATTTTTTAAAAATTTTATTTCTATAGAAACTTTTTTTCAAAATTTTATTTCTTAAAAAATTTTGTCAAAATTGTATTTCTTAAAAAATTTTGTCAAAATTTTATTTCTATTTCTGATTGATTATCGTTGACCTTTTTATTTTATTTTTAAGCAATACTTATCATAGTTTTGGCTATAGGTCGATTAAAAAACATGGGATTGATGTTTTTATTTAAGTTTTATTTAAATAAAAACATCAATCCTATGTTTTTTAATCGACCTATAGCCGAAACTATGATAATTATTGCTTAAAAATTTTATTTCTATAGAAAATTTTATGAAAATAATATTTCTATAAAAATTTTTGTCAAAATTTTATTTCTATAGAAAGTTTTGTCAAAATTTTATTTCTATTTATTTCTATAGAAAATTTTGTGAAAATATTATTTCTACAGAAAATTTTGTCAAAATTTTATTTCTATTTATTTCTATAGAAAATTTTGTCAAAATTTTATTTCTATAGAAAATTTTGTCAAAATTTTATTTCTATAGAATTTTTTTTAAGTTTTATTTCTATATAATTTTTTTTCAAAATTTTATTGCAATAGAATTTTTTTTTAAAAATTTTATTTCTATAGAAAATTTTGTCAAAATTTTATTTCTATAGAAAATTTTATTTCTATAGAAAGTTTTGTCAACATTTTATTTCTAGAGAAAATTTTGTCAACATTTGATTTCTATAAAAACTTGTCAAAATTTTATTTCTATAGATTTTTTTTTTAATTTTATTTCTATAGAAAATTTTGTCAAAAGTTTATTTCTATAGAAAATTTTGTAAAAATTTTATTTCTATAGGAAATTTTGTAAAAATTTTATTTCTATAGAAAATTTTGTCAAAATTTTATTTCTTTAGAAAATTTTGTCAAAATTTTATTTCTATAGAAAATTTTGTCAAAATTTTATTTCTATAGAAAATTTTGTCAACATTTTATTTCTATAGAAAATTTTGTCAATTTTTTATTTCTATAGAAAATTTTGTCAAAATATTATTTCTTTAGAAAATTTTGTCAAAATGTTATTTCTTTATAAAATTTTGTCAACATTTTAAGGCCTTCCCTGGAACCCATTTTTAATTGACTCTTTACTCATTGATTCACAATGAACTCCATTTCTTTGTAAAAGTTAACTTAGACCAAACCAAACCTCCATGCAAGAGCACAGAGCATTGAGGGAAGGAATTGTGAAACAGGAATAAAAATTTCCCTCCAATGATGCTCTAATAAAAGTGAAATAACATCAACGTGATGTTGATTTCTCGACACAAAGACAATTGTAACAACACTTTCTTGGGCTATTTGGAATGGACGAATGGATAACAGATCATACCAGCCCAGCTAAGAAAACCCAGAAAGACTCCTCTATCGCAATTCACCTTCAAGTGAATTTAAAAATACCCCACAAAGGAGGGACAACGACAACAACAGCCGCTTAAGCTTTAGTTATCATGACAGCAACAGTTAGTTGCTTGGTTTGTTGGTTGGAGGAAGAATACCTTAGTGAATTTTTACCTTTTTCCTCACTAATTGGCAAAAAATACCATTTATGGTATAAAAGCATAAAAGCGCGCGATTCCCGAGAACGAAAAAAGGTAAGAACTAATGAGACAACCACATTGATAACAAACGTCTGGAACAAAAGGTCCAGCTAGACTAGGAGGACACCATCAGCGACTTGCTACTATTGAGTGGTATAAAGCCCACCATCATTCGAATATTTTGCCCGCATCTTAATGGCATGTATTGCAAGGAAAATCACCTACCACAAGTTTTTTGCTTTGCGAAATGACATTGACAATACTGATGTTCTTTATATGCGAAGGTGATGCTATAGAGTTAACTTTCGTTGTCGGTTTCCAACTTTGAGAATCGATGCCGATATTGTCATTGTGGCTCTTTTCGACAGCGGAAGGCATGGCAGTTATGCAGGATTTTATAGTACCGTATTTTAAAAGTTGTGGGTGATGTGATAGGTATGTAAGGTTTGACAAATGGTTTGTTTCAAGTTTTATCTAATTTTAATTAGATTTTTAATTAAAATTTCCTATAAAAATGAATTTTCGACGAAATTTCTTATAGAAAGGAAATTTTGACCAAATTTCGTGTGAAAATGAAATTTTGACAAAATTTCCAATAGAAATAACATTTTGACAAGATTTCCTATAGAAATGAAATTTTGACAAAAATTCATTTATAAAATAAAATTTGTTAAAATTTCATTCTTTATAAGATTTTTTTTTTAAATTTCATTCTTTATTAGAAATTTTGTTAAAAATTCATTCTTTATAAGAAATTTGGTTTAAATTTCATTCTTTATGAGAAATGTTGTTAAAATGTCATTCTTTATAAGAAACTTTGTCAAAATTTCATATAGAAATTAAATTTTGAAAAAATTATATAGAAATAAAATTTTGACAAAATCTTCTATAAAAATTAAATATCGAATAAATTTCCTATAGAAATAAAATTTTGACCAAATTTTCTATAAAATTGAAATATCAACAAAATTTCCTATAGAAATGAAATTTTGATAATATTTCCTAGAGAAATTAATTTTTGATAAAATTTTATAGAAAGGAAATTTCACACGATATGAAAATGAAATTTTGAGAAAATTTCCAATAGAAATAAAATTTTGACAAGATTTCCTATAGAAATGAAATTTTGACAGAATTTCTTATAAAATTTAATTTTGACAAAATTTCCTAGAGAAATGAAATTTTGATAAGAAATAAAATTTCGACGAAATTTTTTATAGAAAATAAATTTTGACTAAATTTCGTGTGAAATTTTGACCAAATTTCCTACAGAACTGAAATTTTAAGAAAATTTCCTAGAGAAATGAAATTTTGACAAAATTTCCGAGAGGAATGAAATTTCGACGAAATTTTTTATAGAAAAGAAATTTTGACTAAATTTCGAGCGAAATTTGGAATTTTGTCCAAATTTCCTATGGAAATGAAATTTTGACAAAATTTCCTATAGAGATGAAATCTAGACAAAATTTCCTATAGAAATAAAAAAAATTGTTGAAATTTCCTATAGAAATAAAATTTTGACAAAATTTCCTATAGAAATAAAAACTTATTGATTTTTTTTTTTTAAATTTCTTTAGATATGAAATTTGACAAAATTTCCTATAGAAATGAAAATTTGACAAAATTTCTTATCAAAATTAAATTTTAACCAAATTTTTTATGAGAATGAAGTTTGACAAAAATCTCTATAGAAATAAAAAATTGTTGAAATTTCCTATAGAAATAAAATTTTGTTTAAATTTCCTATATATATGAAATTTGACAAAATTTTTTATCAAAAGTAAATTTTAATAAAAATTTTTAAAGATATAAAATTTGGACATCATATTTTATAGAAATGAAATTTTGTTCAAATTTCCTAAAGAAATAATATTTTGTTGAAATTTCCTATAGAAATTAAATTTTGAAATAAAAATCGTATAGAATTTGTTATTTTAATATTAACTATTAAATATTTAAAATTTAGGCTATGTAGGGTATGAAATGAAATTTTGGTAAATTTTCCAACAGAAATGAAATTTTGATAAAATTTCTTTTAAAAATGAAATTTTGACAAAATTTCCAAGAGAAATGAAATTTTGACAAAATTTCCTAGAGAAATGAAATTTTGATAAGAAATGAAATTTCGACGAAATTTTTTACAGAAAAGAAATTTTGACTAAATTTCGTGTGAAATGTGAAATTTTGACCAAATTTCCTATAGAACGGAAATCATGACCAAATTTTCTATAGAACTGAAATTTTCACGAAATTTCTTATCAAAATTAAAAAAAAAAATCCTATGAAAATGAAATTTTGACAAAATTTTCTAAGAAATTAAATTTTTAAAAAATTTTCTATAGGCATAAAATGTTGACAAAATTTTCTATAGATATAAAATTTGGACATCATTTTTTATAGAAATGAAATTTTGTTCAAATTTCCTAAAGAAATAATATTTTGTTGAAATTTCCTATAGAAATGAAATTTAAAAAAAAAATCCTATAGAATTTGTTATTTTAATATTAACTATTATTTAAAATTTTAGGCTATGTAGGGTATGAAATGAAATGTTGGTAAAATTTCCTAGAGAAATGAAATTTTGATAAAATATCCTAGAGAAATGAAATTTTGATAAAAATTTCTTATAAAAATGAAATTTTGACAGAATTTCTTATAAAAATGGAATTTTGACAAAATTTCCAATAGAAATGAAATTTTTACAAAATTTCCTAGAGAAATGAAATTTCGACGAAATTTTTTACAGAAAAGAAAGTTTGACTAAATTTCGTGTGAAATGTGAAATTTTGACCAAATTTCCTATAGAACTGAAATCTTGACCAAATTACTTAAGAAATAAAATTTTTAAAAATTTTCTGTAGGTATAAAATTTGGACAAGATTTTATATAAATTTTGTTCAAATTACCTAAGGAAATAAAATTTTGTTCAAATTTCCTAAAGAAATAATATTTTGTTGAAATTTCCTATAGAAATGAAATTTAAAAAAAAAAATCCTATAGTATTTGTTATTTTAATATTAAGTATTATTTAAAATTTTAGGCTATGTAGGGTATGAAATGAAAATTTGGTAAAATTTCCTAGAGAAATGAAATTTTGATAAAATATCCTAGAGAAATTAAATTTTGATAAAAATTTCTTATACAAATGAAATCTTATTAGAATTTCTTATAAAAATGAAATTTTGACAAATTTTCCTAGAGAAATGAAATTTTGATAAGAAATGAAATTTCGACGAAATTTTTTACAGAAAAGAAATGTTGACTAAATTTCGTGTGAAATGTGAGATTTTGACCAAATTTCCTATAGAACTGAAATTTTGACAAAATTTTTTATCAAAATTAAATTTTAAAAAAATTTCCTGTGAAAATGAAATTTTGACAAAATTTCCTAAGAAATGAAATTTTGACAAAATTTTCTATAGGTATGAAATTTTGACAAAATTTTCTATAGATATAAAATTTGGACAAAATTTTTGACAAAATTTTCTAGAAATGAAATTTTGTTCAAATTTCCTAAAGAAATAAAATTTTGTTGAAATTTCCTATAGAAATGAAATTTTGAAAAAAAAATCCTATAGAATTTGTTATTTTAATATTTGCTATTATTTAAATTTTAGGCTATGTAGGGTATATTCCTTATTCTACTTTAACCAATGCCACATACCAAAATACAAAATATGCCGGCCTCCTGCCATTCGGACAGCTAGTTATGTTCCTGGACAATTCAACAGACATAAAAATTTTTCTCCCACATTAGTTAAGTCGTTACATTTTGAAAGCCATAAGATATCTTCCTTCCGTAAGCCTTTCTTCCAAACATAGTATTGATTTGGGTTCAAATGCAAAGAAAAACAAAACTGCATCACATAACGAGTTCAAAAAATTATTTTTTTTTGTATTTTAAATTGACACATACAGTTAGAGTTTAAACAAGACTCGTGTTTTGTACTCCAGTTTTTGTTGATTTTTTTTATAGTTCAAAAATATTTTAATGTTTTTTGTTGTTAACATATACGCTCAGGCGCAGCGGCAAACCATGATGGTAGCAACCAAAAAAATATAGATGCAGGAAAAACGCAATTAGTGCGTTAACATGACCATGTTATAGTTTTAACGTTATATGATTTTTTTTATTCTTCTATTGGTCTCGTTTTTCTGTCTTTTGTCTCCTCTGATCTCGTTTATACTATGCGTCTGCGTACATAAATTAAGTTTTATATCTCATATTCCAACTCGATGTTGGACATATAAAAGTTATTGTTCGCACATACCGAAGCAAGAGTCAAGATATATGAGATCAAAAGGGTTATTAAATAAGGGGCGATCATATTTGCAAAACCCTTGAAATGTTGACCAATAATAAGAATATCGGAGAAATAACCCCATCATTTAAAATTATTTTTCTATGAGGATAATTCGAGTACATTAAATTCGTAGTTCAAACTAAACTAAAGTTAGCCACTTTCTAAGGAAATATGACCTGGTAGAGTGGGTCTTTAAATAATTAAATGGCGCCCAACGTGGAGTGCTCAGTCTTGGGGGCTGCTTTCCTCGGATACTAGTATTCGGGTTCGTTTTCAAAACGCCGAGAATTGAAGACCAATAGCGCAGTATGTTAATCGTTTCAAAATCAAAATGTAAGTCGATTTACATATGACCATCTGTCTGTCCGTTCATGTATTTATGACTTTTCGTAATTTAAGTCCTAACTTATATGTTATTTTCTAAAAAATAGGAAAAAAGTGGCGAAAGCCAAATACCAGGGAGTTTCTGTATCGTACCTTAATAAGCAACGATACCTGGATCTATTGGTACATACCGAAGGCCACGGAATATTTAAATATGTGAACTGCAACCTCCGAATTTTTCCGAAAAACCTATCGATTTCTAGAAGTGATCCACATCGACGATAAAACGATCTCAGATATGTACTATACCGAATTATTATGGACATTTTCTTGATAAAATAATTTATTTATATAGAAATATTGTTGTCGGGATTCCTACTGTTCCAATCTATTATTGGTGTTGGGTGTTTGTTAGTATCGAACGGACTGGCCTATTAGGCATTTGTTCAAAAGAATTTACTAATTTATAATTTTTAAAGATGTGTTATTGATTGAAACTCTGATATCATAAATGTTTATAATTTTTCTTACCACATGTCAAAAAATTTATTTAAAAAAAGGTTGATGTTGATGTACATACCTGAAAGAGGAGAAAAAAGAAAATTTGTTAAAATTTTTAGGTACTTTTTAACTATGATATATTTTGTATATATTGTGAATAAATGTTTACTAAAAATAATAATTTTTAGTAAACATCCCAGCAAAACAAAAAAACGTTGCGAAAAATGTAGTGAAAATTTTCTATTTCATTTACAATTTAATAAAATAAAAAAATTTTATAACATAAGCCCAGAATATATTTTTTCCGCTTAACCCTATGTCATGTCACATCTTAACTATTTGGACAGTCTGTGTGTTGATTTTGAAAGACATTTAACAAATTTTGTGATTTTAAAATGTAACCAAAAACAAACAAAAAAAAAAACACAAACTAATATGTTTATGTCTATTATTAATGGAGGTGGTGGGGTGGTCCAAACATTTTCATTTCTTGCTCTATTCACAAAATTTTCCTATGGCCTATGGTAGTTGTTAATTGTATTCAAGTTAGCTTGTTTCCAAACAACCAAAGTTTGTGACATATTTGTGTCAAATGTTATTACTTGTTATATAGCTGCTTTGTATTCATGTTGTTATCTACATTGAAGTTGTTATAATAATTTTATTTTTATACCCACCACCATAGAATGGTGACGGGGGTATAATAAGTTTGTCATTCCGTTTGTAACGCATCGAAATATCGATTTCCGACTATATAAAGTATATATATTCTTGATCAGGGAGAAATTCTAAGACGGTATAACGATGTCCGTCTGTCCGTCTGTCTGTCTGTCTGTCTGTCTGTCTGTCTGTCTGTTGTAATCACGCTACAGTCTTCAATAATGAAGCAATCGTGCTGAAATTTTGCACAAGCTCGTCTTTTGTCTGCAGGAAGGTCAAGTTCGAAGATGGACTATATCGGTCCAGGTTTTGATATAGTCCCCATATAAACCGACCTCCCGATTTGGGGTCTTGGGCTTATAGAAATCGTAGTTTTTATCCAATTTGCCTGAAATTTGAAATCTAGAGGTATTGTAGGACCACAAATACGTGTGCCAAAAATTGTGAGTATCGGTCCATATTTTGGTATAGCCCCCATATAGACTGATCTCCCGATTTTACTTCTTGGGCTTATAGAAAACGCAGTTTTTATTCAATTTACCTGAAATTGGAAATCTAGAGGTATTGTAGGACCACAAATACGTGTGCCAAAAATTGTGAGTATCGGTCCATATTTTGGTATAGCCCCCATATAGACCGATCTCCCGATTTTACTTCTTGGGCTTATAGAAACCGCAGTTTTTATTCAATTTATCTGAAATTGGAAATCTAGAGGTATTGTAGGACCACAAATATGTGTGCCAAAAATTGTGAGTATTGGTCCATATTTTGGTATAGCCCCCATATAGACCGATCTCCCGATTTTACTTCTAGGGCTTATAGAAACCGCAGTTTTTATTCAATTTATCTGAAATTGGAAATCTAGAGGTATTGTAGGACCACAAATATGTGTGCCAAAAATTGTGAGTATCGGTCCATATTTTGGTATAGCCCCCATATAGACCGATCTCCCGATTTTACTTCTTGGGCTTATAGAAACCGCAGTTTTTATTCAATTTACCTGAAATTGGAAATCTAGAGGTATTGTAGGACCACAAATACGTGTGCCAAAAATTGTGAGTATCGGCCCATATTTTGGGATAGCCCCCATATAGACCGATCTCCCGATTTGGGGTCTTGGGCTTATAGAAACCGTAGTTTTTATCCAATTTGTCTGAAATTGGAAATCTAGAGGTATTTTCGGGTCACAAAGAGGTGTGCCGAAAATGGTGAGTATCGGTCCATATTTTAGTATAGCCCCCATAAGAACGATCTCCCGATTTAACTCCTTGGGTTTCTAGAAACCGTAGTTTTTATCTGATATGCCTGAAATTGTAAATATTCTGGTATTTTAGGCTCACAAAAACGTGTATCGGATTAAGTTTTTATCGGTCCATTTGGTAATGCCTCCATATAGACCGACTTCACTTCTTGAGGGTGTAGAAGGCGCACTGATCATGAAAATTGCTTGAAACTCAATGTAAAATTTCCAGATTTTACTTCTACAGATTTAAGATTTCAAATCAAGACGTTATTTTATAATTTTCTTGCACACTTATAAGAGATGTTAATGATTCCTCTAAAACTCAAACAAAAATGGTTCTTATAAATCCAGAATCTGATATAGTCCTCATGGATGAAATCTTTAAATTTATCTTCGGGAAGTGTCCTCAAGTCCTCAAGCCCTCCTGAAATTTCAAAGGACACCCTAATATTTGGTTCATGGTGGTGGGTATTTAAGATTCGGCCCGGCCGAACTTACTGCTGTATATACTTGTTTTTATTAGAAAATTTTTGCAGTTTTGGAAGTTATTATTGGTAATTGTTTTTTGTTAAAGAACTCAAGGAAAACTTGTTAGGGAAATCAATTGAAATAATTTAAAGTTATTGGACAATTAACATTAATAGTTATTTTTTTTTTTAATTTCACTTTTATACGAAAACGAGATTCCTACAGTACCCATCTACTATAAGTGTTGAGATTTTATACATAGTAGAGTGGTATAGTAGTAATACGGTAAATTGTTCTATTGAAAGAATCTTTAAAATACTTTCTCATGATATATTTTAAGGTAGAAAAAATATTAAATTTTAAATTTTATATCCACCACCATAGAATGGCGAGGTCGTGGTGAAATTCCGATTTGATCTGGCCATGTCCGTCCGTCTGTTGAAATCACGCTGGAGAGACATCTGCTGGAAACATGGCACTAAAGATCTTTTATAACTATGGGTCACCTAAAATGGATATTGGGGATTATACAGGGTGGCTGATATGTATTGCTATCAAATGTTGGTTGCTATCATTTCTAAACCACTCGCCTAACAGTTGACAGATTTATTACCCAATTTGTTTTTCTCCGATGAGAAGAAAATTTGTAAATCAGCTGAAAATTTACACCTTTGATTGACCATCAGAACTTAAGTGTCTCCCATGGTAATAGTGTGGGCCGTTGTAACCGTTGGCCGATGGTAGTTCCCCGCTTGTATTCATCGACCGTGTGGTGAGAATAAATGCCCCAACATTATGAGGTAAATAGCCATGGGCAGACAAACGCGTCGACCGCAGAAAATCTTCGCTTTTTGCACTTGATAACCAAGAATGTTTTAAAAAGGATGTCTCTTGCTACATTTCTACCGCATAGTGGCCACCAATATCTCCGGATCCAAATTCGTTGGATTTTTGCGCCTGGGACATTTTTAAGAGTAATGTTGGCACTAAAAAAGGGACGATCATCACAAGACGGGGCTTCGCCGGGAATGGACCAAAATACTACAGAGTAAATTTCGCGTAGCTTCTTATGGCTTCGTCGGCCATTCGAAGGCCAAAATGCTTTACTTTTGAACAATAAAATAAGAAAAGCAAATAAAAAAAAAAAATATTGCTCTTTACTTTATTGCATTATTTCCCATATATCGGCTCATATAGTTTGATAGTTTTCATAAAGACCGATCTCCAGATTTAAGCGTCCTGAAAATCAAATTGAATTTCAGCACGTATTGGCATCAAGTAACCACACACAAATTAGTCGATATCGCTTCATAGTTAGATATAGGTCACCTTTTGATAAAAATAAGAAAAATTATAATATATGTATATTTTGTAAGTCAAAAGACATAAAACTTATCAATAGGGATTTCCATTATACCAATCTATCAAAAATCTGCTTATAGTAGAATGGTACAGTAGGAATCTGGCATATCAATAGATTAAGACATCGAAACGATTTTAAAATGTTATTCCCTAATTTAAGTGCTTGTAATAATATTTTATTGCAATTTATTTAATGGATTTAGCTTACAAAATTTCATAGAAATTTTCCACCAACATTAGACAATGGTCGAAATAGTTTAAGTTGGTACAAAAAAGCGGGAATATGATTTAAAGACAGAGATATTTTCAGATATGACCTTGGAGTGGAGTATTTTTTATCCGACTGACCTGCATTTCGGCACGTAATATCGCCATTTATCATCAAGTAACCATACGAAAATTAAAATTGGTTCATTCAGATACAGGTCCCCTTCTGATAAAAATAAATGAAATTGTACTAATAGAGAATATTTTTTTGTAAGGGGAGAACTTTCATCTCATCATCTGCCAATGTCATACAAAGTATGAAACGGGATTTCTATTACAGCAGTCTTTCATAAATCATGATGTTGTTTGGCATATAGTAGAATGGTACAGTAGAAATTTATCATATGGGTAGAGGAAGATGTCAATACGATTTTTAAATTTTCTCTTTTAATTAAAGTGTTTCTAATAACATTTTTTGCAATTTATTTAATAGATACTAAATTATCAATCGAGATTTCCATTACAGCAATCTTTCATAAATCATGATGTTGTTTGGCACATAGTAGAATGGTACAGTAGGAATTTAACATATGGGCAGAGGAAGATGTCAATACGATTTTTAAATTTTCTCTTTTAATTAATGTGTTTCTAGTAACATTTTTTACAATTTATTTAATACATATTTTCTTAAATTTTTATAGAAATTTTCCACCAACATTAAACAATGGGCGAAATAGTTTAAGTGAGCATACACAGAAAAAATTTTCCGTAGTTAAACTAATGGTAAATTTAACTTATTTTTATTGGAAACAAATTATTTGCTACTAGTTAAATTTTATTATTTTTTTCGAAATTTTCTACAGTCTTATCTTACTCTTTTTAAGTATGTCTCAAAAATTTTATGAACTAAACATGGGTATAAAGTTCAATGACCGTACACATAAGTTCAATATGAACTAAATCAAACGAAGATTTTCGTACGATTCCCAAAAATTGTAAGAATGAACTACTGTATGGTTAAAATGGTGATGATTTGGCGCCAATGATTTTCTTCTTTATTTTTAGTTCATTTTTATACCCACCACCATAAAATGGTGACGGGGGTATAATAAGTTTGTCATTCCGTTTGTAACACATCGAAATATCGATTTCCGACTATATAAAGTATATATATTCTTGATCAGGGAGAAATTCTAAGACGATATAAGCATGTCCGTCTGTCCGTCTGTCTGTCTGTCTGTCTGTTGTAATCACTCTACAGCCTTCAATAATGGCGCTATCGTCCCGAAATTTGGCACAGATTAGTTTTTTGTTTGCAGGCAGGTCAAGTTCGAAGATGGGTTATATCGGTCCAAGTTTTGATATAGTCCCCATATAAACCGACCTCCCGATTTGGGGTCTTGGGCCTATAAAAACCGTAGTTTTTACCAGATTTGCCTCAAATTGGAAATCTAGAGGTATTTTGGGACCATAAAGAGGTGTGTCGAAAATGGTCCGTATCGGTCCATGTTTTAGTATAGCCCCCATATAGACCGATCTCCCGATTTTACTTCTTAGGCGTCTAGAAACAGTATTTTCTATCCGATTTGTCTGAAATTGAAAATCTAGAGGTATTTTAGGACCATAAAGAGGTGTGTCGAAAATGGTCCGCATAGGTCCATGTTTTGATATAGCCCCCATATAAACCGACCTCCCGATTTGGGGTCTTGGGCCTATAAAACCCGTAGTTTTTATCCAATTTGCCTGAAATTGAAAATATAGAGGTATTTGAGGACCATAAAAAGGTGTGCCGAAAATGGTTCTCATCGGTCCATGTTTTGATACAGCCCCCATATAGACCGATCTCCCGATTTTGCTTCTTGGGCGTCTAGAAACTATATTTACCATCCGATTTGCCTGAAATTGGAAATCTAGAGGTATTGTGGGACTATAAAGAGGTGTGTCGAAAATGGTCCATATCGGTCCATGTTTTGGTATAGCCCCTATATAGACCGATCTCCCGATTTTTCTTCTTACGCGTCTAGAAACAGTATTTTCTATCCGATTTGTATGAAATTGAAAATCTAAAGGTATTTTGGGACCATAAAGAGGTGTGTCGAAAATGGTCCGCATAGGTCCATGTTTTGATATAGCCCCCATATAAACCAACCTCCCGATTTGGAGTCTTGGGCCTACAAAACCCGTAGTTTTTATCCAATTTGCCTGAAATTGAAAATATAGAGGTATTTGAGGATCATAAAAAGGTGTGCCGAAAATGGTTCTCATCGGTCCATGTTTTTGTATAGCCCCCATATAGACCGATATCCCGATTTTGCTTTTAGGGCTTCTAGAAACTATATTTACCATCCGATTAGCCTGAAATTGGAAATCTAGAGGTATTTGAGGGCCATAAAAAGGTATGCCGAAAATGGTGCTCATCGGTCCATGTTTTGATATAGCCCCCATAGAGACTGATCTTGGGATTCTAGAAACTATATTTTCTATCCGATTTTTCTGAAATTGAAAATGTACAGTTCTTTTGGGACCATAAAAAGGTGTGCCGAAAATGGTGCCCATCGGTCCATTTTTTGGTATAGCCCCCATATAGACCGATCTCCCATTTTGCTTCTTGGGCTTCTAGAAACTATATTTAACATCCGCTTTGCCTGAAATTCTTGAGCTACAATAAACTGTATTTATTACATGATTTGCCTGAAATTCGAAATCTAGAGGGATTTTTAGACCACAAATAAGAGTGCCGAAATTGAGGTATATCGGTCCATTTTTTGGTATAACCCCTATATAGACTGATCTCTCGATTTTTACTTCTTGGGCGTTTAGAGACTATATTTTCTGGCCGATTTATTTGAAATTGAAAATCTGGAGGTATTTTAAGATCACAAATATGTGAGTAGCAAATGGTGCCTATCGGTCCATGTTTTGGTATAGCCCCCATATACACCGATCTCCCGGCTTTATTTCTTGGGCTTCTAGAATCCTTAGTTTTTATCCGGTTTGCTGGAAATTAGTAATTTATAATAAAATTTTAGACAAACGAAATGTCTTTTTCTTATAAAGTGTTTTCGTTTATTCAACGATTGTCTCTAAAATTTGTGTGAAAATAAAACATATATAGCAGGCGCACTGATCATGAAAATTGCTTTAAACTGCAAGTAAAAGTTCCAGATTTTACTCATCGTATTTAAATAAATGCGGAAAAATCTACAGATTTAAGATTTTAAGTCAAGGCGTAATTTCAACATATACACGATTTGTTTATATTTTCTCTAAAACTCAAACAAAATTGGTTCTCATAAATCCAGAATCTTATCTGGCCTTCATAGGTAGAATCTTTAAAGTTTGTCTTCGGGAGCTGGCTCGTTTGGGAGAATATTTGTCATCAAACCCCCTACAATTCTATATATTATCAAGTAACCCACTACGACGAAGAGTTTTCATAGTAAACTATTATACTTGATTCATGGTGGTGGGTATTTAAAATTCGGCCCGGCCGAATTTACTGCTTTATATACTTGTTTCTTCTATGAGATGATGTAACGTGAACTTCAGTTAAAAAGTACAACAGGGCTTTAAATTTTCCTGGTTTTAACAACGCTTTGTGGAAATCTGTGGAGTAAAATTTAGTTCAATTTTCGAGCGAGGTAGTTCATTCTTCCTATAAAACAGTTCACTTTTTTTCGGTGTAATATAAAGCGGGAATAGAATTTAACATAAATAAGACGGCAATATTTCTTTTATATTGAAATATACATATTTTTTAATGTCAATGGAAAACCATGTTCGACTCCCATATAGAACATTACTCTTTTGGTTATTTATTATTTTCAATTCTATTGCTTTGATCTAAAATATTTTTTCCACATACATGCAATAAAAATTCTTAAATATTTCCTTAGACACAAAAACTATTTCAACCATTGTAACTACCAAAAAAAAACAAAAACAAATTATGACCATGACATAAAGGTTATTTGCAAAAACAACACAACAAAAAATCCTGCTCCATGCCAGTGCTGCTACACAAAGCCACCGTTAATTTTTATTGACTTTTTGTTATGTTCTTTGAAAAATAAAATCTATTGAACAAATTTGTCCAACTGTTGTATTAACGATTAAATTTTAAAGATAAAAACCCCCTCCAGACATGACACAATAACAGCTGCCGTAAAATCTCTAACTCCTACCACAAAAAATATGTAGACCATCGAAATTGGTGTATATCGACCTTACGTACCCAGACACAGGCAGATATTCATTACAATGTACTCGACTCGACTTATAATGTTTGTTGTTGGTATGGTCCACTGATTGCTTGTGCCGGAGATCATTACTTGGCCACTGGTCATGGACTGGACATGTGTTTGAAACAATCAAACAATCTCTACGAACATAAGAGAGTAACACCCCCTGGTTAACAGTGAGCTGAGAGAATTTGCAATCTATAGAGGTGGTAATAAAATTGACCTAATTGTTATGACTATTGTTTAGTGTGACAGCACTTATGACACACACTGTTTTTGGGGAACACTGACAAAAAATTTTGATTTACCAACAAAGATACATTTAAGAACAAAAAAAGAATTCTACACAGAAAAATATTATTTATTTATTATTTTATTAGTTACCAAAAAAACAACAAACATTTAAAATAAATATCTGATAAAAAATCCATAAATCCATAAAATTTGCCATTATGAGTTGGTGTATTCAGGAAATTTTCTTGGCGGTATGAAAATTACCGCCAGGAAAATATGCCCCAAAACTCAAATAAACCATAAATTTGGGACGGCGCTTTATAATGAATATAAGCCCCTTGAAAATGAACCCTAACAAAATGTAACTGAATCATGCAAATCGACCCAAGCATAATAATATGGTCCATATGGTAATATGGTCCACTTTTTTTTTGATTTAAAAGACCGTGTGAAAATGAACCCTAACTGATGGAAAATAAGTTTTTAAGAAAAAAATTAAATCGTTTTACTGAGTACGAATCTCTTGGGAATAGAGTCAGCCCACTTTAGGCTCTATCCATAGGAGAATATGTTAAACCCCAAATCTGGTACGATACTATGCTGTTCAAACCAATAAAAATGAAGGAGTTTACCAAATCCCCGAATGCAAAAATAGAGTACCCGTCTCTTTTTTGGGGTTTTGGTCTTGATTCATTGCTAAAGTCGAGGTCTCTTTAGTATAAAGATATATTGAGAAAATATCCAAAAAGTGGACGAACGGTAACAAAATTAGAAATGATTCGAAAAGTGAAGGTCAGATTAGATCAAAATCCACGTCGCAGTTTTAGAAATCTTGCTCGTGAGCTGAACTATGGATGCAACACATCCCAGCAAACAAATTTGGAAGTTCTTCTAAAGGCACAACTTTAAAAGTACTTCCAAAAATGTCTTCCCAAAGATGTTTTTAATTTTAACTAGACAGTAAGTTCATTTGATTCAATTTTTTATAAGTCGCTTTCTTCATATTCTTAATGGGATTTTTTTTTGTTTCAAATAGGTTAAAAACAAATTAAGAATTAATAAAATGGTACAAACTTTTTAAATTTTGCCGAAAAAATGCTGAATCCATTTTGGAAAAATTACGAATTTATATTTGATGTCAAACGTTCCAGACAAGCGTCAGAATGCAATAAAAATCATAAAAATTTTTAAAGGATGCAACAGATCACAGCAAAAAAATCGATCCCCAGATTTGGCTTGCGGAGCCTTAAAGAGAAGCAAATTTCATCCGATCTTGCTTAAATTTGGTACATGGTGTTGGTATATGGTCTCTAACAACCATGCAAAAATTGGTCCATATAAACCGTTCTCCATATTTGACCTCCGGAGCCTCTTGGAGGAGCAAAATTCATCCGATCCGGTTCAAATGTGGAACGTGGTGTTAGTATATGGTCTCCAACATCCATGCAAAAATTGGTCCACATCGGTTCACAATTATATATAGCCCCTATATAAACCGATCCCCAGATTTGGCTTGCGGAGCCTCTAAGAGAAGCATATTTCATCCGATCCGGTTGAAATTTGGAACATGGTGTTAGTATATTGTCTCTAATAACCGTGCCAGAATTGGTCCATATCGGTGCATAATTATATATAGCCCCCATATAAACCATTCTCCAGATTTGACCTCCGCAGCCTCTTGGAGGAGCAAAATTCATCCGATTCGGTTGAATCGATCCATATAAACCGATCCCCCGATTTGGCTTGAGGGCCCTCTAAGAGAAGGAAATTTCATCCGATCTGGCTGAAATTTGGTACATGGTGTTAGTATATGGTCTCTAACAACCATGCAAAAATTGGTCCACATCGGTCCATAATTATATATAGCCCCCATATAAACCGATCCCCAGATTTGGCTTGCGAAGCTTCAAAGAGAAGCAAATTTAATTCGATCTTGCTGAAATTTGGTACATGGTGTTGGTATATGGTCTCTAACAACCATGCACAAATTGGTCCATATCGCTCCATATTTGACTACCGGAGCCTCTTGGAGGAGCAAATTTCATCCGATCCGGTTGAAATTTGGAACATGGTGTTAGTATATTGTCTCTAACAACCGTGCCAGAATTGGTGCATATCGGTGCGTAATCATATATACCCCCATATAAACTATTCTCCAGATTTGACCTCCGGAGCCTCTTGGAGGAGCAAAATTCATCCGATCTGGTTCAATTCGATTGTGGATGGCAGTGTTTAGAAAAAGTTTCTACAATCCATGGTGGAGGGTACATAAGCTTCGGCCTGGCCGAACTTACGGCCGTATATACTTGTTTGTTTGTCAAAATATCACAAAATTTCTTAATTCACATCCAAATCACTGAATTCGCAAATGCAGTGCGATGGCTGTTGAAATGGCGTACTTATTTCGTGACTAGTTATTGAGTTTGATTTTCTCCGATGAGAAGAAATTCGAAATAAAGCAGTTTCTGAACAAAATAATGATCGGATTTACTTGCCAAAGAGATCAGCTTAAAATTAACACTTTCAATAGGCCACCAGAACTAAAGCATCGCCAATGATGGTGGTTTGAGCTGCCGCAGTGACCGAATGGTATCGGGAAAATGTCCCAAAGACATTATTGAAGTCCTGGGCAGACAAAATTTTCGACCGCAGACCAAGGACATTCCCACAGGACTCAGCATGCGTCAACCAAAAATGACTTAAAAAGGAAGTTCTTCGTTTCCACCGTATAATATCTACTAAAATCTTTGGATATCAATCCGTTGGACTTTTGCCCCAAGGGAATTTTTGAGAGTAAGTTTGTCACTGAACATAAAAATATTTCGATCATCTCACGAGGTTACTACGCTACGAATGGACAAAAGTACCCAAGAGCCACACTGAAAGAAGAGTTTTCTTTTCTGAAGAACGAAATTTTAGACAAACAAAGTTTTCTTTTGAAGCTAAAAAATTTTCTTTAAAAGCAAATAAACAAGTTTAAAGGCAATTGTTAGGTTAGGTTAGGTTAGGTGGCAGCCCGATGTATCAGGCTCTCTTAGACTATTCAGTCCATTGTGATACCACATTGGTGAACTTCTCTCTTATCACTGAGTGCTGCCCGATTCCATGTTAAGCACAATTCCAAGGGACCTCCTTTTTATAACCGAGTCCGAACGGTGTTCCACATTGCAGTGAAACCACTTAGAGAAGCTTTGAAACCCTCAGAAATGTCACCAGCATTATTGAGGTGGGATAATCCACAGATGAAAAACTTTTTGGTGTTCGGTCGAAGCAGGAATCGAACCCACGACCTTGTGTATGGAAGGGGGGCATGCTAACCATTGCACTACGGTGGCTATTGTTGTATCGTTTGTCACAGACATTAAAAGGGAATTTCGTTTGTCTACAATTTCGTTCCGGAGGAAAGTATTTTTTCTTTGGGTGCATATTTATGTCATGGCTTTATTGGCCGTTTAAAGGCCATAATTCGTTCCAAAATTATCCAATTCGAACAAATCTAAATTGATGGTAAAATTTAATGATATTTCCGAAGAAAAATACAAAACCTATAGCATTTAACTTTATTGGATTACATATCAGCCACCTGTAGAAATTTTCGTTGACTGCTTTTCGGAGAGTTTCTACGAAACGAAAAATTTTATTTTCCCCGTTAAAAAAAATTTTTGCTCTTGAAATATTTTTGAGCTGATCATATTCCTTCTCTGGGTGTATAATGGTTTTTATTAAAACATTTTTTCCCCAGTGTTATGTGACCTATGTTTGCTAGCAATTGAGTAAGGTTCCGCTTTATTGCATTCCGGTGCTCCAAACATAAGAATGTTAACAATAAAATAGTGCATTAAATTCTTTTGTTTATTGGCAGAATGTTTTTTTTTTCTCAATATCGCTGATTGTTAGTTCTCGACCATGTTCATTTTGGTATCTCCTATTACACTGCATAGGCAACAACAACAATATTGTAAACTGACCAACAACTACAACTCACACTCCTACAACCCATCAAGGCGAATAGTAATTGTTGCGAATAGATCTGAATGAATGTGAACACCCACCCTAATGCATTTGTCCTGAATAGATTTCCGCCAATGTTATATTTGAATTTTGGGGGGGGAGGGAAAAACAATAACAAATGAAATTGGATTTTTTTTTTGTTTGTAAATCTCTTGTTTCCAATTTTACTTAAAAATCTTAATGTTCTCACATAGAATTCACATCTATCTACATATGAAATCTGGTCATGTTCGCAACAATTATTATGGTTGAGTGACCCCATGACCATTCAACCATTCATCCCAAACTATTACAACGCTTTCAAACAGCAATCGATCCCATGAAATAGTTAATTGTATTTTTGTAATATGAGTCGAAGATTTAGTTAGAAAGGGAATATTTTGTTGAATAGGAGAAAAAGAGATGTTTGTGTCGATGTTTGCTTAGTAATTAGGTTGTCTCTGTGTTGTATTTGGTGAGGGGAGGGAGAAAAAGTTGTCATATAAAAGTTCAAGGCTTTAATATTTAATTCCCTTTACTGATTGATAATGGATATCTGGTTTAACGCAATTAGGATTAAGAGATGACAATGGACAATTAGTATAATCGGATTTCAAAGATTTGCGAGAGATTTTGCAGCATGAATAGGAATTGTTAATTTTGATACGGGACATAAAAATGTGTCATTTGGGGATAGTGGAAATAAAATTGCACGATTGATTTCGGAGGACTAGTTAGACCTACTAGTTGTGTGAGAATTTCGCCGATGCAAATTTTGATCAGATTCAAAATATCGACTATTTAAAAATTTAGTTATAGTGCGTATAGGTTAAAGTGGCAGCCCGATTAAGATTCAGGCTCACTTAGACTATTCAGTCCATTGTGATATATGAACTTTGCTTTTATATTTGTATCACATCGAAATATTGATATGAGCTCCCAGTATTTGAAATTCGATTTTTTTTTTAATTTTGAAATACTTTATTACAATTTTCGCCATAGGAAAAATTAAATATATTTCTCATCAAAATATTGGTATTAGCATCATGTATATTTATAATTAATTGTATTGAAATTCTAAATCGATCTCTCTACGTGCGTCCGTTTGCTGCAAATGTTCAGAAATGCCTCGTACACCCATATAAGGCATATGATCACCTTCTCGAGTTTGTCGCAATCATGTTATTTTCTAGGACATTATGTATCTGATTTAAAAACCCATTTCATATTTGATCAGAATACAATATTTTTGTTGGAAAATGTTGTTTCTCCATCAAAAATACATATAATTTGTGGAGTTTGATTTATAAATACAAGCCCAGGTAAGTATAATTCTTCTAAGTAATACTGATGACATGCGAGGTTGAGCCGATAAGTATTTAGCATCATCACATTATATATTGGTATCTTAATATTATGTACTAGATTCTCATAACGGCAATTTTCTAAATTTCTCGCTTAGAGTTTTTGATTTTTACTCTTCTGGAAGCTGGAGTGTATTTGAAATCTAGATGGATGAGAATAATGGAATATCGGCCAGTGATTCGAACGAATACCAAAAAATTAGCGAAATATCAAAATGCTGCCACCTTTGAGTTTTTTCCGAACGCTTCTATGTGATTTCGCTCATAATAAGACATTCCAGGACTTTGTTGTAAACTGAAGTTGCCCTTACATTGAACTAAAAAGATCAAAGTTCACCATCTTGGGACATATTAGTCTCTCATACCTTGCAAGTTTTTGATAGGTTAGGCGCTCCGAAAACGATCATCATGCAATATAAAGTGAAAAATATTTACGCTCTGATACTAACATGACCTTCCTAAGACAGGAGGTAAACAATTTTGGGGATGAGAAAGCTGTCGGTGCGGTAGGTACTGTGCTGAAGGCAGCGTTGCTGTTGTGCCACTTTAGTGGCAAATTTGCCACTTTTTTGGCCGGTGCCAGTTTTGTGCCACTTTAGTGGCAAATTTGCCACTTTTTTGGCCGGTGCCAGTCTTGTGCCACTAAATGAGATACTTTTTACAATTTTGTGCCACTTTTTCAAAAGTTTAAAATTTATTGGAAGTTAACATCATAAATAGATGCGTTATTCAGAAAATTGGATATTGTGTACCAACCATAAACAGATGTCGTCCGTTATTTCTTAATATATGGGAGCGGCTATGATTCAATTTAAGTTATGTCAAATTTATTGTGGAGTTAAATATCATTTCAATGATGATATGATAATTATGAAAATGTTTAAGGTTTGTAGTTGCGACCGCATAATTGATGATGGATCCCATGATACCTTAGTTCGGCAGACTACAATTCTGATAAAATTATTTAACAAAAATTATTCTATTAGAAATATACATATTTTTTAAGAGAGTTATATTGCAGTTAGTGATTTAGCAGATATCGACTATAAAAATTCTTTTTATTTTAAAGAAATTACAAAAAATTACAAAGGCCATGAATTAGAAATTTTGATTTTATTCGATCTTTCTTTTATCCAATAGAAAATAATTAATCAAGCTTGAGATGCCAAATCAGAAATTATTTCAGAAAGCATCCCTGAAACTGGTACTACTACAGTAAAAAATTTTATTTTAAAATTTTACCCTAAAATTGTCAAATTTTATTATGAATTGACATAATAACAAACAAGTATATACGGCCGTAAGTTCGGCCAGGCCGAATCTTATGTACCCTCCACCATGGATTGCGTAGGAACTTCTACTAAAGGCTGTCATCCACAATCGAATTACTTGGGTTGCGATAACACTTGCCGATGGCAAGGTATCGTAAAACTTTTTAACACTGTCTTCTAAATTGTAAGTTAGTCCATAAGGGGTATATATTAAACAAAAAAAAAAAAGGCCGATTAAATACGTATATAATTCAGTTTGACAAAATTTTCTATAGAAATAAAATTTTGACAACATTTTCTATAGAAATAAAAACTTGACAAAATTTTCTATAGAAATAAAATGTTGACAAAATTTTCTATGGAAGTAAAATGTTGACAAAATTTTCTATAGCAATAAAATTTTGACAAAATTTTCCATAGAAATAAAATGCTGACAAAATTTTCTATAGAAATAAAATGTTGACAAAATGTTCTATAGAAATAAAATGTTGACAAAATTGTCTATAGAAATAAAATGTTGACAAAATTTTCTACAGAAATAAATTTTTTACAAAATTTTCTATAGAAATAAAATGTTGACAAAATTTTCTATGGAAATAAAATGTTGACAAACATTGCTATAGAAATAAACTTTTTACAAAACTTTCTATAGAAATGAAATTTTGACAAAACTTTCTATAGTAATAAAATTTGACAATTTTTACATGGCTGTTAGAGGCCATATACTAACGAAATGTACCAAATTTCAACCGCATCTGATGACTTTTGCTCCTCCAAGAGGCTCTGGAGGTCAAATCTGGGGATCGGTTTATATGGGAGCTATATATAATTATGGACCGATATGGACCAATTTTTGCATGGTTGTTAGAGACCATATACTAACACCACGTACTAAATTTCAATTGGATCGGATGAATTTTGCTCATCCAAGAGGCTCCAGAGTTCAAATCTGGGGATCGGTTTATATGGGAGCTATATATAATTATGGACCGATATGGACCAATTTTTGCATGCTTGTTAGAGACCGTATACTAACATCAGGTACCCAATTTCAAACGGATCGGATGAATTTTGCCCCTCCAAGAAGCTCCGGAGGTCAAATCTGGGGATCGCTTTATATGGGAGCTATATATAATTATGGACCGATATGGACCAGTTTTTGCATTGTTGTTAGAAACCATATACTAACACCATGTACCAAATTTCAATCGGGTAGGATGAAGTTTGCTCCTCTAAGAGGCTCCGAAGGTCAAATCTGGGGATCGGTTTATATGGGAGCTATATATATTTATGGACCGATATGAACCAATTTTTGCATGGTTGTTAGAGACCGTATAATAACATCAGGTACCAAATTTCAACCAGATCGGATGAATTTTGCCCCTCCAAGAGGCTCCGGAGGTCAAATCTGGGGATCGGTTTATATGGGGGCTATATATAATTATGGACCGATATGGACCAATTTTTGCATGGTTGTTAGAGACCATATACTTAGACCACGTACCAAATTTCACCCGGATCGGATGAATTTTGCTGCTCCGGAAGGCTCCGCAAGCCAAATTTGGGGATCGGTTTATATGGGGGCTATACGTAAACGTGGGCCGATATGGCCCATTTTCAATACCATCTGACCTACATCAATAACAACTACTTGTGCCAAGTTTCAAGTCGATAGCTAGTTTCGTTCGGAAGTTAGCGTGATTTCCACAGACGGACGGACAGCCGGACAGACGGACGGACATGCTTAGATCGACTCAGAATTTCACCACGACCCAGAATATATATACTTTATGGGGTCTTAGAGCAATATTTCGATGTGTTACAAACGGAATGACAAAGTTAATATACCCCCATCCTATGGTGGTGGGTATAAAAATGGGATAATACCAAATTCTCAAGTTTTAAGTTTATTTTGGTATAAGATAATAAAAAGAATGTGCCAAAATTTGTGCCACTTTTTTTAAAATAATTGTGCCACCTTTTTTGACGTTTGCCACTTTTTGTGCCACTTTTTGAAAATTCTTAACGGTAACGCTGGCTGAAGGCGTTTTGCATTACTTCTGGAGTCCACGGACCAATCGGCTTCATTCAGTTAACACCCAGAGAAGGAATATGATCACCTCAACCATGTTTAAAGACCCTAATTTTACTTTTTCAAGGGAAGCATGCATCATGTTTGTCGGAAACATTTTTTCTCGGATTCTGATTTCAGAAAGCATGTTAAGTTTGACGAGAAAGCAATATCTTTGCGACCAAAATGTTACATAGTCGCCGAGAAAAAGTAACATGGTGCTCTTGAAACAAGTTTGGGGTGATCATATTCCTTCCCTGGGTGAACATGGTACCCCAGCAAACAAAGCGTCGCCAAAAAAATAGTGAAAATGTTCTTTTTGGATCCGGAAGTGGTGCGAAATTGGCGCAGAAGCGATGAATTTAACATGGGCTTGTCATAGGTCAGATGTCTACCATTTTGACAGCCGTTGCACTGGATTTGCATCACTTTTTAAGGTGTGATGCGAATTCAGTGTTTAGGATGTGAATTAAGAAATTTTGTGATATTTTGACAAATACATAATTTTTAAAAATTTTTTGTGAGTTTTAATGCATTCTTACGCTTGTGTGGAATGTTTGGCATCAAATATTTTTAAAAATTCGCAATTTTTCTAGAATGGATTTGGCATTTTTTTCAGAAAAATTTAAATAATTTTTACCATTTTATTAATTCTTAATCTATTTTTAACCTATTTGAAACCAACAAATTTTAAATTTTCCATTAAAAATATGAAAAAATGCGAGTTATAAAAAACTGAATTAAAAGAACTTCCTGTGCAGCTGAAATAAAGAACTTCTTTGGGAAGACATTTTTGGAAGTGCTTTATAAGTTGTGCCTTTAGAAGAACTTCCAAATTTTTTTGCAGGGACGATGATCGAAACCAACCATCGAGAAAAGTTGTATTTTTCTGGCGAGTTGTTAAGAAAGTTTTTTTTTGTTTTTCTATGAACGTGAAAATTTTTGTTTTTGAATTTTGCTATTCTCGGTCAACAAGTTTCGAGTCCGCAACTCACTTCATTTTTGATTTAAATTTCGATTAATTTTAAATTATTTGTTTATTGTTTTTGAATTTTGCTATTCTCGGTCAACAAGTTTCGAGTCCACAACTCACTTCATTTTTGATTTAAATTTCGATTAATTTTAAATTATTTGTTTATTGTCATAATATTTTGGAGCGTATTTCATGTTCTTTTTGCTTTTTTTTTTTGAGGGGGGGGGGGGCTTTATTTCACAAATATAGGCCTCACTAAAAATATAACATTTCTGTTTTTTTTTAGGATTTGGATGAAATTTTTCATCATGAAATTTGCGAGAAATATAAGCATAATAATTTTTTCATATAAAAATTTCGATTTATTTCAGGATTTGGGTGGAAATTTCGATGGTCACGAATTACCCTCCTTTTACATCTACGATGCTTAGTTTAGGAGACATAAGCAAAATAAGTTTTTCATTTCAAAATTTCAAGTTTGTTTTGGATTTGAATGGAATTTTCCAGTCTTGGGGTGGTAACGAAATAACCTCATTTTTGATCTAGATAGAGATATTTGCGAAATAAGATTTTTTTATATAAAGTAACACTCCAAGAAATACTGTTATTGTTTCTTGTATACTTGCTTTTTTTCATATTTATAATGGGTATTTAATTAATTTTTCGCCCAGTAAAAATAACACATTCCATATTTTCTTCCTTTTGGTTTTTCTTTGACACTCAAATTAATACTGATCACGTGACAGTATCAAAAACAGTCAACAAGTAGCTATGAACAAAAAATATAATCATTAAATAAGTATTAAAATAATACTGCATTGTGAAATACATTTAAAAATACTGCTTGATGTATAAAATCACTAATAATTATTTTGATACATTTTTAATTTTGGGGCACACTTTCATAATATCGGGGCCCATTTTCGTACATTCAAAATTATTTTATGAAAATGGGGCCCAATTTTTTCTTTGGGGTCCATCTTCATTTTTTTATCACTTACATAATTGGGGCCCATGTACATGGGGTTTGTGTTCATAACGAAAAAGGACCCCAAATTTAGGGTCATACTTCTTTTCCAATTTGGGGCCTATTTTCTTGGGGCCGTTGGGTGGATTGAATAATCCACCCAAATCCTAAAAAATTTAAATTTTTATATGACAAACTTCTTTTGGTCATATCTCCTTAAATATGCGTCCTAGAGCGAAAAGGACGTTAATTCGTGACTACCCTCAAAAATTGAAAAATCCACCCAAATCCCAAAAAAATTTAAATTTTTATATTAAAAATTTCTTTTGGCCATATCTCCTTAAATATGCGTCCTAGAGCGAAAAGGACGTTAATTCGTGACAACCCTCAAAAAATTGGAAAATTCACCCAAATCCTAAAACAAATTGGAAATTTTATATGAACAAAATATCACAAAAATTTTTAATACACATCCAAAACACAAAGGATGTTGAAATGGGGGACATCCGTCCTATGACAAGTCTATGTTAAATTCATCGCGTTTGCGCCAATTATGCAACTCTTCCTTATCCAAAAAGAACATTTTCACTGTTCTTTTGTAAACGCTTTTTTTCTTGGGATATATAATCTGATATAATCCCAAATACCTACTATGATGTCAAAACATTTCAAGAGATCTTGTAGTGATCTTAGGTGTTTTTTTTTTCATCAAATAATGAGTTTTGGGGCGTAAAATTTCTTTATAGTCTTCAACTAACCCAAATCCATAAGGATGCCAAAATATGTATCATTTACTAAGACCCCATAGTATCAATTCTTTCCACCACTTTATGTTATGTTCTTTGTTATTTTACATTCAATTAAAATTACCATAAATTTGTGTTAATTTTAAATGTAATTTCATTTGACACCGTGTGAGGTTATATTTTGTCTTATATCATTACTTTGCAAGCTAAAAAAAAAAACGTGCAACAAGTACCCATATGCATGGTTTGATACTACTTTCAAAAAATTGTCAATTAGTGTCATGTACACTTAACCGAACAAACCATTTAAAGCAAATTAAAATTGAAGTTTGGCAAACAAATGTTGTCGATGGACGGTGTTTGATTTTTGGACAACACAAAGCAATCACGCAGACAGCAAATCTAACAAAATAATTCCTCTAATTGAACAACCAATGAACTCGAACTCCAACTCCCCCTCTTGAAGCATTGCAAAAAGAAACGAAAAACAACCTGTATCCTGGTATCAGCCAACATCCAGTAGTTGAGATTGTTTTTTTTTTTTTAATTTTAATCCCACAAGGCAACCTGAAATCAAAGGCGAGTGATGTTTAAATTAAAATTCCACAAAGACATTTTACATGAAGCACGACATACACGCTCTGGCTGGTGTTTTTTTTTTTTTGTGTTTTCATCGTTGTCGTCATTGACGACATGTTAACATACATACGTCGCGTTGTAGTTACGTTGATACGTTTGACCGATGTTACGCCTCTGTGTTATCCACGTCTCCACAACATTCATCTTTGTGGCATCTTAAACGCCACTGGTCCCAAATGACTACGGATACCGATACCCGTGTTGACTTCTCAATGGATGATTGTTTTCTCTCCGATGAGTTTTACGTTTTGAAGTTTATGCAGTATTTGTTAATGCAAATGTCAATAATTTTTTAAATGCATTTCAATATTGAAAACAGCAAGTGGGAGGAGACAGAAGAGGAGGAACCTGCCTGTATTATTATCAAGAGGTATTTTGGATAGCTAAATGGTCAATCATCTGGAAGCTATCTGCCCAAAAGCTCCCGCTGTAATCCACTTGAATCGTTGTATTGTACCGTTTGCTTTGAAGTATATGATTTTTTTGTTCCCAAAGAGATGAGCCGTTGTTGTGTACTGCACTCGTACTCGTATGTCATGTTCAAAGAGTTGTCATTGCCAGTATTTGCATATAAATATGACAATTATGTTATGTCATGAATGGGCCATGATCATTCTCTTGAAGTAGACGTCTGATCATGATTTCTAGCATGGGAATGGGGAAAGTCCGTATTATGCAAATATATGTGAATGTTTTTTTTTCTGAATAATCAAGGTTGGGCTTAAAATGATGATATTGGGATAAATGCTAGCTAACGGCAGTATACTCTCAAAGTTTTGAGGGAGTTTTGACATAAAATATGTCACAATATGACAATTGATGTCAATATCTGAACTCATATTTCATATGTACTTCTTTAATTTTTTTTACTTGATTTTTGAAGATTAAAAACGTTTTTAAATTCACAATATAATTGATATGCTAAAGCTGTAATGTTAATACTCTTTAGTTCAAGTTCCCTTACAAGATATCTGAGGCATTTGTATGTGTGCGGATTTATTTGCTGTATATACAGGGAATTGAAAACATACTAATTTTAAGTGATGTTTGAAGATTAAAACCCTTTTTAAGTTCCCAATGTAATTGATATGCTAAAGCTGTAATGTTACTACACATTAGCTCAGAGTCCCTTACAAGAGACCAATAACATTTGCATGTGTGCGGATTTATTCACCATATATAAAAAAGTAACATTTCATCTCAAGAAACTTGTCATTTCTGAAATGAGTTAAACAGTTATTCGAATTGATATGGACATCAGAAGATGCGTAAATACTACGGGAGATTTTAAGTATTCGCAAAATGTAATAGGCATCTATGTGTGCATGTAATATTATAAGATTTGATCGGATCTTTACTAGATCCCTAAAAATTGTAAATTTCTTTCCTGGGAAACGAAATATTATATGGATGTCTCCATTCCAAAGTACGCTAAGTCTAAAAAAGTGAATTTTATAGGAAACAAGTTCAAATTTTTTTCAAGTTTTTTTTTTTTGGAATTTCTCAAAAACCGTATAAGATATAAATTAATTTTTTTCGGTCTTAAAATCATGTTTATTGTAGATTTTTTTAGCATGTACGAATTCAAAATAGTGATAATAGAACATGGCTCAAAATGACTTAGATCACTTTAGACTGAACTAAGCTTTTTGCCCTTTTTGGATTGGAAATTTTTAAAACTTTTGATACAAGTGTCCAATAAATTCCAACTTTTGACTGGATGCAATTCACATCAAACCGAATAAAAAACAATGAACTCCATTAAAAAATGCTAAGTCGACTTAGCATACTCTGGAATGAGGACATCGATATCAACAAAGTATTTTTTTTTTTGCTGATAATGTTGTTTCTTTCAAGCTATGGAATACACGACAACAGGGCCAAGATTTATTTGGTTTATTCATTTAGAATTTAATCCGTTCTTAAAGGGTGATACGGTCAAAATTTGGTCAAGGTAAAACGCGTGTAAATCGGTGAAATCGTTTATTTAAAAAATCAAATTAAATTTCTTTTTCAAGTTCAATTAGTATATAATTCAGGAAAAATATTCAGTTAGGCTTTCGCTTTTTGAAATCCGAATTGCCGGGCCTCACGCTTGACACCTGCCATCAGATTTTGTACAGCCACCTCGTCCACCTTCTTCGCCGCAGAAAGCCAGTTTGCCTTGAACTGCTGCTCGTCCTTAGCAGTTTTTTTTGGTCTTCTTTAGGTTCCGCTTGACAATAGCCCAGTATTTCTCAATTGGGCGGAGCTCTGGCGTGTTGGGAGGGTTCTTGTCCTTGGGAACCACCTGCACGTTGTTGGCGGCGTACCACTCCATGGCCTTTTTACCGTAATGGCAAGATGCCAAATCCGACCAAAACAGTACGGAACAACCGTGTTTCTTCAGGAAAGGCAGCAGACGTTTATTCAAACACTCTTTCACGTAAATTTCTTGGTTGACAGTCCCGGAAGCTATGAAAATGCTGCTTTTTAAGCCACAGGTACAGATGGCTTGCCAAACCAGATATTTCTTTGTGAACTTTGACAGTTTTATGCGCTTGAAAATATCTGCTACCTTTCCCCTTCCTTTTGCCGTATAAAACTCCTGTCCCGGAAGCTGCTTGTAGTCGGCTTTGACGTAGGTTTCGTCGTCCATTACCACGCAGTCAAACTTCGTCAGCATCGTCGTGTACAGCCTCCGGGATCGCGCTTTGGCCGTCATATTTTGTTTATCTTCGCGATTTGGAGTCACTACCTTCTTGTAAGTCGATAGTCCGGTTCGTTTTTTGGCTCGATGCACGGTTGTAGACGATACACCCAGCTTATTTGCGCCATCTCGGAGAGAGAGGTTAGGGTTTCGCTTGAAACTACCGGCAACTCTCTTTGTCGTCTCAGCGGCTTCCGGTTTTCGGTTTTTCGATTTCCCCCCGATCCAGACTTCCTGGCTGTCGACAAACGTTCCCCAAACACTTTAATTACATTTGTAACGGTTGATTTGGCAACTTTTAGCGATTTTGCCAGCTTTGCGTGCGAGTAGCTCGGATTTTCGCGATGCGCGAGCAAAATTTTGATACGCTGCTCTTCTTGCTTGGACGGCATTTTGACAACTGAAGAGTGAATTCCAAAATCAAAATAGGAGCAACATTCTACACACACACACCTTCAAAATGAGGGGTGTTCAGGTTTTTTAAATGCAAAATTGAAAGAAATACGTCAAGTTTATATTGACCAAATTTTGACCGTATCACCCTTTATATTACAGTGAAATCTGTTAAACGGAACACCCCTCAAACCACTAGTCCTGATACGTTTGAATTACTATATGTTTAAAATTATCTTCTCATAAGTGATCACCTCCCAAATATGGATGAATTATAGCGACCGTGGGTGTCCACCAGGGTTGACCTGTTACAAACTGTGACTTTTGCGACATACATTTGCGACGGTATAATACGTATATCGCAAAAGTCGTAAACCTACTGTTGAAAACCAAATTTTGAATAGAAGAAATCCTGAACATTTTTTAATTTAGTTTGACAGCATTCGCTGTGAGTTTCTGCAGAAATTTGTGAAAGTTTTCCCATGGTCAAGCCTATTTTCTCAGGTGGTATCGAAATTCCCGTTGGTGAGTGTGCAAAATACCTTGGGGTTATATTGGACAGGAGACTGAACTTAAAGCTAAGAAAGGACGAGAAAATCCACAGTTACCCTGTACTCGTGCAAAAGGCAATAGGGAAAATGTGGGGACTAAAACCGAAAATTGTGAACATTCCTAAGAATTGAAACTTCTTCGCACATACCATCGTCTTGGATATTATCGAATTCGCTGCCTAGCTGACGCGACTAAAGTATTTTCAGTTTGCGACTTTTGTTACTTTTTCTACATTTACGACGCGTATGTGACGTGAATTCTTGTGTGGTTAAAAATCAAAATCAAGTAAGTGGTTAAAAATCAAACATTTTACATAGCTTTTCTTTTATCAACCAATACTGATTTTGAAAGAATTAAATGAATTGATATGTACTAACTGGAATACATAAATTGTTTAGTTATATCTTTGTTTCAAAATAATGCGATCCAGTATTTTGTGTGCGGTCGTTTTACACACTATTTCCAATTACTTTTATTTTTGTCCAAAAGCAAAATAATAAATATGTGGAAGCTTAGAAGAAAAAAAAAAAATAATTCACACGAATTAATATCGGGAAAATGTAGAAATGTTGAGGTTGGATAAATTGTCCTCTATAGCAAAACAAGTACATTGTAATGTCTGCATACATAATAGGTTAGATTAGGTTAGGTTAGGTGGAAGTCCGATGTATGAGGCTCACTTAGACTATTCAGTCCATTGTGATACCACATTGGTGAACTTCTCTCTTATCACTGAGTGCTGCCCGATTCTAAGTTAAGCTCAATGACAAGGGACCTCCTTTTTATAGCCGAGTCCAAACAGCGTTCCATATTGCAGTAAAGTGGTTAAAAATCAAAAATTTCACAAAGCTTTTCTTTTATCAACCTATACCGATTTTTAAAGAATCAAATGAATTGATATGTAGTAACTGAAATACAGAAATTGTTTGGTTATATCTTTGTTTGAAAATAATGTTATCCAGTATTTTGTGTGAGGTCGTTTTACACACTGTTTCCAATTACTTTTATTTTTGTCCAAAAGCAAAATAATAAATATGTGGAAGCTTAGAAGAAAAAAATAATTCACACGAATTGATATCGGGAAAATGTTGAGGTTGGATAAATTGTCATGTACAGCAAAACAAGAATATTGTAATGTGTGCATACATAATAGGTTAGATTAAGTTAGGTTAGGTGGCATCCCGATGTATCAGGCTCACTTAGACTATTCAGTCCATTGTAATACCACATTGGTGAACTTCTCTCTTATCACTGAGTGCTGCCCGATTCCATGTTAAGCTCAATGACAAGGGACCTCCTTTTTATAGCCGAGTCCAAACGGCGTTCCACATTGCAGTAAAACCACTTAGAGAAGAGGCTTTGAAACCCTCAGAAATGTCACCAGCATTACTGAGGTGGGATAATCCACCGCTGAAAAACTTTTTGGTGTTCGGTCGAAGCAGGAATCGAACCGACGACCTTGTGTATGCAAGGCGGGCATGGTAACCATTGCACCACGGTGGCACGGTGCACCAGCATTACTGAGGTGGGACAATCCACCGCTGAAAAACTTGTTGATGCATACATAATAGGCCGTGTTACTGTTGTACGACCTCGCATTTTGCAAACTTTTGTGCAACTTTTTTAAAACTCCGAAATGTGCGACTAAGTCGCTCACAAAAACAATTTGTTTAACTTTTTTCAAATACATACTACAACGATATTTCTTTGCACTTATTCCAGGAAGGTATACAGCTATCGCATGTGGCCATCGATAGTGATTATTTTTTAATTTAAATATTGATGTAAAAAAATGCTATGGATTAATATAATCAAATTTATCAGTTGTGTATATTCCCTATATGATCTACTTTGGATAAGTTTTTTTTTTTTTTTTTTTATCAGAAATTCATACAAATTGATATAAAACCAGATTTGTATGAAAATACTTTGCATTTACAAATTCACAAATTTAAATAGATTTTTATGTGTGCACTTTTAAAGGCTGGAGAATTCTTTTTGAAATACTGGACATTTCTATTTCATTTCCTTCTATTCTCTGAAGATGTAACATATTTATTTTCGATTTATTAGTTTGGCAGTATCTTGCATCATTTTTCTTCTGGGATTATGCAAACTTAGTTCCAATGCATTTATTAATAAAATATTAAAATAATCAATACGCTCGACCGATCAACAATTAATTCAAAACACATGGCAATAAGTTTATTGCAATCTTACCTTAAGGCGTGGGCAAAGTTCTTCTACCAACAAATTTGTTAAAATTATTTCGTTGCATAAATAGACAGACTACATCCAGTGAAGATCAGCTTCGTCTTAGAAGCTTTAGTCTCTACGTTATTTCTTTTGTGCAGTCATTACACCGCAGATCCACTTAGTCAGTTAATGTTTTAAATATCGCCAGCTATTAATCATAAAAACAATTTATTCAGTCTATTTTTTATTTTATTTATGTCTATTTTGTTATTTAACAATAGTTGCTAAACAATGAATTAACCCATGAAGGATGTGTGGGTAGTAGTAGCATAAGTGCTGCATATCGTGTCATAGGAAGTAATAATAATATTCTTGCCACAATGATGTCATATAATAATACAACATCAAGAAGGAGGTAACTAAGGCTAAGTGCCTAAGGAGTGTCATCTCTTTTTTTTACACGATGATGATGATAATGCAATTTTATGTTTGACTAAAGAGGGCTTTTAGAAACAACAACTACAGTATAAGTAAAATGAAGAAAAAACAAAAACTAAGATCATACATTTTGATACCCCTTAATGGGTTTTTCAGTGGCCATTATTTTATCCCAAATATCTTGGAAGCTTCATACAGAAGAAACATTTGGTAGCTAAGGTCAAGAAATCGTAGTTCATAGGGTCTTACGTATGGTTGAATTGTCTTACACTTGCTTTCATCTTTACATTGTTTTCTGCAGAGGGGGAGAGAAGTCAACATGATTTTCTCTTTATTTTATTTTTTTTTCAATAGAAGAAAATGTATTTCCATATTCGGAAATATCCTATACCTAATGCTCAAATTGAAATTTTTCTAGTAGTGCAACTTTGTATTGCCATAGCTGTGCCACATGATTTCCTGAAATCTGAAAAACCATTGTCTATTATTATTATTGTTTTTTTTTGCGGAATCTATGTTCAATAGTCCATCACTATTCCATTGTTTTATGTGACCCATTGGTTTTTCGAACATCGGCATTCTCTGTTTGAATTCAAATTGTGCTCTTTTTTGGCATTGACTCTGCAATCTTTGTCTTCAACATCTGCATTTGCAAATATCGTTTGATGGTGTTCAATTAAATTGGCATAAAAGAATCATATCAAATATGATTTTTTGTTAAAAAGGAGACCAAATATATTCTCCAAAAAAAAAAATATTACAAAAACTAAGTAAGGATAAAGATTATGATCACAGATTTTATGTATGAGACTCCACACTCACCAGTTAGGAACAGGTATGTTCAAATTTTAAAACAGGTAAATATTTGCCGACAAATTCAAGAAAATTAATTATTATTTTTTATTCACTTGTTAAAAAAATATGCTATGGCGAAAATTTTTTACGTCTTAAAATTTTAAACGAATTCTACGAAATCATGTTTGTTACATTTAAAATATCATAATGCAGTTTTAAAACTATACACCCAGAAAAAAGTGACCCCTTCTTTAAGTTAAAATGAACTCATTGTGAAGAAAGTTGAACTTCGTATAGCGCCAAAGACATTTTTATTTGTTTGAACGATGTGATTTTCGTAGAAATTAGGTATAGTGGATTCCATATATTAGTTAACATTTTCCTATATTTATGTACCACTATACTACAGAATGAAAAAATTTAACTGATTTGAATTCATATATGGAATGATTTTATTGAAATTTTTTCATTCACATGGACAAATCTTACACACTTGTGGTAAAACTTTTACTTCATAATTAGAACTGCTTACCTTCGTTTTTAAATACAATTTTATTTATTTCTATAAGCAATTTTATCTTCAATAAAAGACATGTTTTATTAATATATTGAATATATTTATTAAGAATCAACAGCATCGAATCTCCTTGAAATATTAGTTTATTATTCCGCTGTTTCCAATTTCCATGTGATATTATCAACTGTAAAACGCACTTTTTCTTCTTCTTGTACTTTTCACTTTTAATAAGTTGCTGCCTAACGATTTTGTTCTCCTTTTACAATTTCAATACCTACAAATATAAAAAATCATAAACCATTTTTGCTACAAAAGGTTAGCGTCACTGAATATTACCTGATAATTGAAGATTCCAAAATGAAGACAAATGAAAGGGTTGTTATTCTGCTGGTGTTTTCTTTCTTTATACACTATCACGAACATTGATAGATTTATTTAAAAAAACGAAAATTTTTCTCACTAATTTAAAATAACAAATATTTTATATATTTTATTTGTTATTTATTATATTATTTTACCATATTATTTTTTAACAATCTCTCCGTATACCAAAACAACGCGATTCTAACTAAAAAAACAACCGACGCGCAAATATATCGATTACACCCACGCGCAAACACATCGATTACGATGACAGGTATCGATTACAGGTAGACAATAGAAATTTAGGAAAATTTCCTATATTCTAACAAGTGTGTTTCCTTAAGTTTTGAAAGGATTGCATACTTCTTAGTACGAATGAACTAAAATATTTTTCTATGCCAAGTGTTGTTCGTATGTATGAAAAACTTTCTATTATAAAGGAAGTCGCAATTATCATTTTATAAGAAATTTTACTAATTTTGAAGAAACTTGGCTTTAGTTCGGTTTTTGTTTATTTTTACGAATGCTTTGTTATCGGTGAATAAAATTTTCTTTTTCAGTAGTAAATTCTTATACCCAGCGAAGAAAATAGTATGAGTAAAATTCCATGCCTTATTCTAGTTAATGAACTATTCCTAACTGCTTACAGTTTAGGATTTTTTTACTGAAACGAGTAAATTTTATTATTTTTCACAAAAATTTACCTTAATGGAAATAAAATGGATAAACTATATTGATGAAAATTTTTTCCTTTAGTTTCGAAGGCACTTTTTTCTGGGTGTGGAAGTCTAGAAGGAGTCTAAAATCGGGCCTTAGCTTAATTGAATTTAACGCCTAAGAATGGACTCTCAATATCATAATAATAACTAATAGTTTGAAAATAAAGTTTTAACTTAGTAGTACTGTACGCAACAACATTTTCCGTGCAACGAACAACGTATTTAAAATATGTTGAAATTAGCGCAGCTGAGTTGCACTAGGGTAAGCGGGTGCTTCGTCTCTTACTTACAATGTTGCACTCCTGTAAAAAAAGAGTTTCTTCTATGTAGCAAGTTACGATTTCATGCTCTCTACATCCATATTTTGTGCTTCTGAAAGCGTTGAAATTCATACATAGAAGAAGTGGATTTAAGTGGGACATTATGCAAACTTCCGTGGTTGTATTAACTCAACGTCTCCATGCTTAGGATCAATTAGGGATAAGATTGAGAAGTTAACAGATAAGTTCAGTGAAAAGTTGGGAGATTGCCCGTACTGTTACTTTACATACTACGGTTAATTTTTGAATATTATTAAAAAAGTATTTATAGCAATTTTAAAGTAGAAAAGAAAGAAAACATTTCTAAGCCGCAACGACAATCACAACAAATTTTATATAGTAAAACTAAAAAATATTATTTAAAAAACAAGTAAGAAAAGTCTAAAGTCGGGCGGTGCCGACTATATTGTACCCTGCACCACTTTGTAGCTCTAAATTTTCGATACCATATCACATCCGTCAAACGTGTTGGGGGCTATATATACGTACATTTAAATGTCACTCGATCTGGAAGAATTTGATAGACTTCTACAAAATCTATAGACTCAAAATTTAAGTCGGTTAATGCACTAGGGTGGAACACAATGTTAGTAAAAAATATGGGAAACGTTTAAATCTGAAGCAATTTTAAGGAAACTTCGAAAAAGTTTATTTATGATTTAACGCTCGATATATATGTATTAGAAGTTTAGGAAAATTAGAGTCATTTTTACAACTTTTCGACTAAACAGTGGCGATTTTACAAGGAAAATGTTGGTATTTTGACCATTTTTGTCGAAATCAGAAAAACATATATATGGGAGCTATATCTAAATCTGAACCGATTTCAACCAAATTTGTCACGCATAGCTACAATGCTAATTCTACTCTCTGTGAAAAATTTTAACTAAATCGGAGCAAAAAATTGGCCTCTGTGGTCATATGAGTGTAAATCGGGCGAAAGCTATATATGGGAGCTATATCTAAATCTGAACCGATTTCAACCAAATTTGTCACGCATAGCTACAATGCTAATTCTACTCCCTATGCAAAATTTCAACTAAATCGGAGCAAAAAAATGGCCTCTGTGGTCATATGAGTGTAAATCGGGCGAAAGCTATATATGGGATATATATCTAAATCTGAACCGATTTTAACCAAATTTAGCACGCATAGCTACAATGCTAATTTTACTCCCAGTGCAAAATTTCAACTAAATCGGAGCAAAAGAGTGGCCTCTGTGGTCATATGAGTGTAAATCGGGCGAACGATATATATGGGAGCTATATCTAAATCTGAACCGATTTCAATAAAATTTTGCACACTTGAATACATTGCTAATTCTACTCCCTGTGCAAAATTTCAACCTAATTGGGGTAAAACTCTGGCTTCTGGGACCGTATTAGTGCATATCGGGCGAAAGATATATACGGGAGCTATATCTAAATCTGAACCGATTTCAATGAAATTTGGCACACTTGACTATAGTACTAATTGTTCTTTTTGTGCAAAATTTTAAGCCAATTAGGGTAAAACTCTGGCTTCTGGGGCCATATAAGTCCATATCGGGCGAAATATATATATGGGAGCTATATCTAAATCTGAACCGATTTCTTCCAAAATCAATAGGGATCTATTCTGAGCCAAAACACATACTTGTGCCAAATTTGAAGTCGATTGGACTAAAACTGCGACCTAGACTTTGATTACAAAATGTGTTCACGGACAGACGGACAGACGGACATGGCTATATCGACTCAGGAGCCCACCCTGACCATTTTTGCCAAAGACACCATGTGTCTATCTCGTCTCCTTCTGGGTGTTGCAAACATATGCACTAACTTATAATACCCTGTTCCACAGTGTGGAGCAGGGTATAATTATATAGAAAAATATTAAAAGAAATATTTAAAAAAGAAAAAAATATTTAAAAGTTCTATACAATTTTTGAAAAAATTATAAAGAAAAATAATTTTTATGCACACATACAAATATGTTTCACTTTTCTACAATATATACGTAGTGAAAGAATATCAATCAAATATTTCGATTATATCAATTCATGATTTTTCAAATCTCAATATTTGGACCCTTTGTAAGGATAAAAAAAAATTCGCCAAACATTTAACTGTTTGTGAAAATAAATAGAATGTAAATTTTTGGAGCCATTAAAAAGCTTGAAGAATAAAATATTTCGTATTTTAAGGAGAATTTATTTTTCTTATAACGAAGAATATTGGATACTCTCAGACTTTAATCCAATTCTGATTTGATCTTCGCATTAAAGAAAACTATGAATATTACCGAATATTGCAACAGGAGGGATAGTTATTTAGAGTTGAAACTTCTAAACTTATTATATATCCACAAATTTTATAAACAAAAAACGAAAAATAACCAAATGTCTGTTTGTAAAAATTCTATAAAATTTCTCCAAATTAAAAAAAAAAATATATATATAAAAAAAATATTTGAAGAATGCACACACAAAAATAGGTTTCTCTTTTCTAAAGTATATATGTAGGGAATGTATATGAATCTAAAATTTCGAATATATCAATTCATTACATTTTTCAAACCACAATATATACACACGTTGGAATAAATAAAAATAACATTGTTCCAGTCTTGCACTATTTGTGAAAATAAATAGAACGTTAATTTTTTGGTGGAATTAAAAGGTTCAAAGCACAAAGATTTTTTTTTACGAAAAATTTGGGATACTCGCCGACTTTAATGCAATTTCAAATTGAACTTCTCAGTAAAGAATATTTCCCAATTTTTAGTAATAATAATTTTAAATTAAGATGTCTTTTGTCTTGTCATGTTCCATATTATTGCCTTATATATTGTGGAGAAAGGATATAAATCGCAAATTTCAATTATATAATTCATATAATTTTCAAATCTTTAATTTAGAAAATTAAGAATCGATGCAAACATGAAATAGCTCAACACCTTATAGGAATAAATACAATGAAGATGTTTTATATTATGATGACTTTTTCTAAATCAATTGAATTAAATATTTACAACAATTTCGTAGGAAAACAACCTTAACAACTCTCACAAGAAACTGTGAGAGAGAAAGTAAATTTGTAGGTAGTGTGAAAGGTTAGAAGAATAAAATATTTCGTATTTTAAAGATCTTATATAAATGAAACTTATTCTATAAGATCACAAAAATTGAATCGGGAAATCTGATATTTACTTTGATCGCCTAATTCTGAGAAAAATGAGTCTCCAACCATCTTCATTTAGATTTATAATTGTTTTTGGTTGTTGTGAATTCTTTCAGTTATTACTATTACCTTCAAATCGTATTACCCAACTACCTCATTCCATGTGCAATTTTCCTCCAAATTGTATTCTTTCCCACGATTGCCATCTATTGATCTATCTCACCACCTTTACAGACACACATAGAGATTGTCCAAGAGTTTGGGAAAAAAAATTCCATTTCAATATTATGTTCATTTCATATACATACATGCATGATCAAATCGAATCTCGTAATAATATTCAATTGTATTTAAGCCTGTCATCTGCCAACTGCCACCGCGGTCGCAGTATATGACACCACTTGAAGTCTAGTACCCAATTTGGTACTGTTCCACTGGCAGATGCAAAAAAAAAAAAAAATATGGATAAGTGTGGAAAAAAATGTCAAGCATGCCAAACTAACGTGGCTGTATAAGGAGTTAATTAGCAAACGTATAATAAAAATAAACAAATAATAAAAAATTATGATAGCCCCCCTTGGGGCTATGATAGATGTCGAAAGGAAAAAATTTGCATATACCCATCAAGGAGTAGTAAAAAAAAACAACTACAGCAAAACGTGTCATAAAAATCATTGAAATGCAATATTGCATGAAGATGAAGAAGTTGCAGATAATTAAATGGATATTAATCAAAGAGTTGCGAAAATATTTTGGTAACAAATTGTTTATGGAGATTTCTAGTATGCAAACAATTTTGAAAAAGACATGAGCTGTACTAGCTCAGAGAAGTGAGGAACATTGTATGTTTCATGGAACTCTTATACCTTGTATGGTATTAGAAATGCGGTATCTGATATAGATACATTGCAAGGACAAGAATCAGTTACATAATTTGCTTCTCAATGCTTCAATTGTAATCACGTCGCGGATGTCCCATGGAATTGGTTTTTTATAGTGGGAGGAAGTTTATGGGTGATTTTCATAACCTGAAAAAGGATCAAGGATAAGGTTGGGCTGAAGAATTCTTGTCCACATTAGTTTCCTCTATGAGGGTAAAACGATCGCAGGGTTATATTATACAGAATTTTTCGACGATGAATTGAAAAAAAAATCCATGTGGTTTGGTCGGCCAACTATTCTATGCCGTATTATTGGCCGATTCGACGCTGAATTGAAGAAATGCGGTTGCATTTGTGGTCAATTTATTTGACAATACACTGACCTAGATCTTCTACCTAAATAAGGAAACATTGGGCAACGAGTTAATCTAATCCTAGTGATAGGTCTCCTTGCGAGTTCGTATTGTTTCCCATCACTAGGCAAATATTCAAGCCTAGAGAAATGCTCGTAAGTGTATTTGGTTAAATTCGATTGTTATGAAAATGCGCCCCAGGAAAATGAGCCCAAAATTATTTAGGGCTCATTTTCACTTTTGATTATAATACTGATCAAAATGAATCCTAACTGATGGAAATATATGAAGTTTTGCAAAAACAAAAATTAGAATTATGCTCAGTACAAGTCTCTTGGGAATCGTGTAATTTTCACTTTGGACCCTTTCCAAAGAGGGAAGTCTTAAAACCCAAAAACCATATTTAATGATTCTACGCTACTGCCAAATCTCTGAAAGCGAAAATAGTCCTCATCTGAAAACGAAGCACAATTCCAAAAAGGAAATTTGGGCTTAATTTTCACATGAAATATTGGGGTTTATTTTCATAATACAAACGGGTCCCAAAATTAAAATGAAGTTATTCCCCAAAAACACAAAAAAATTGGTATTGTCGTTTTTCCTATGAAATTTTGGAATCCTACTTCATTAAGGTTTAGGGGCTAATTTTCACGAGATCCATATTCGTAGCGAGGAGTGAAGCTTATATCTCGGCTGGAGCTATGAATATGAGCCCCATGAAAATTAGCACCCAAACCTTAATGAAGTAGGATTCCAAAATTTCATGTCAATAAAATTTTGACAAAATTTTCTATAGAAATAAAATTTTAACAAAATTTTCTATAGAAATAAAATTATGACCAAATTCTCTATAGAAATAAAATTTTGACAACATTTTCTATAGAAATAAAATTTTGACAACATTTTCTATAGAAATAAAATTTTGACAAAATTTTCTATAGAGATAAAATTTTGACAACATTTTCTATAGAAATAAAATGTTGACAAAATTTTCTTTAGAAATAAAATTTTAACATAATTTTTTATAGAAAAAAAATTTTGAAAAAAATTTCTATAGAAATAAAATTTTGACAAAATTTTCTATAGTAATAAAATTTTGACAAAATTTTCTATAGTAATAAAATTTTTACAAAATTTTCTGTGGAAATAAAATTTTGACAAAATTTTCTATAGAAATAAGATGTTGACAAAATTTTCTATAGAAATAAAATTTTGACAACATTTTTTGTAGAAATAAAATTTTCTATAGAAATACAATTTTGACAAAATTTTCTTAAGAAATAAAATTTTTAAAAAATTTTCGATAGAAATAAAATTTTGACAACATTTTTTGTAGAAATAAAATTTTTTATAGAAATAAAGTTTTGACAAAATTTTCTTTAGAAATAACATTTTTTATAGAAATAAAATTTTTTTCTATAGAAATAAAATTTTTACAAAATTTTCTTTAGAAATAACATGTTGACAAAATTTTCTATAGAAATAACATTTTGACGAAATTTTCTGTAGAAATAAAATTTTGTCAAAATTTTCTATAGAAATAAAATTTTGACAAAATTTTCTATAGAAATAAAATTTTGACAAAATTTTCTATAGAAAAAAAATTTTGTCAAAATTTTCTTTAGAAATAAAATTTTGTCAAAATTTTCAATAGAAATAAAATTTTGACAAAATTTTCTATAGAAATAAAATTTTAACAAAATTTTTTATAGAAAAAAAATTTGAAAAAAATTCTATAGAAATAAAATTTTGACAAAATTTTCTATAGTAATAAAATTTTGACAAAATTTTCTATAGTAATAAAATTTTGACAAAATTTTCTGTAGAAATAAAATTTTGTCGAATTTTTCTATAGAAATTAATTTTTTTCTATAGAAATAAAATATTGACAAAATTTTCTATAGAAATAAAATTTTAACAAAATTTCCTTTAGAAATAAAATTTTGACAAAATTTTCTATAGTAATAAATTTTGACAAAATTTTCTATAGTAATAAAATTTTGACAAAATTTTCTGTAGAAATAAAATTTTGACAAAATTTTCTATAGTAATAAAATTTTTACAAAATTTTCAATAGTAATAAAATTTTGACAAGATTTGCTATAGAAATAAAATTTTGACAAAATTTTCTTTAGAAATAAAATTTTGACAAAATTTCCTTTAGAAATAAAATTTTGACAAAATTTTCTATAGTAATAAATTATTGACAAAATTTTCTGTAGAAATAAAATTTGTACAAAATTTTCTATAGAAATAAGAGTTTAACAAAATTTTCTATAGAAATAAAATTTTGGCAAAATTTTCTACAGAAATAAAATTTTGATAAAATTTTCTATACAAATAAAATATTGACTAACAGGAGAGACTATTCATATATTCGTAGATTTTTTAACTAACCATAAAAATGTGATCAAAAAATTACAAAAAAAAAAGATTTTTTAAAATTGGTAAATTCGTGATAAAATTTTCTTCAAATTTTGGTAGAATTTTTAGGCACTAGTTGCAACCGTCCTGGTGCTTCATTTTCCAGTGGGGCCAATTCTTGCAATCTGGGATTTGACAATGGTGGAATCAATACACTTATTTTTTTCGTAATGACATCTTGTCATATCAGATTATTTTCACTTTAGACTTTCTTCTATGTTCAGAGTCCAAACCTATATTTAATTTTCTTCTTAAAATTATTTCCATCAGTTAGGGTTCAATTTCACACGGTTTTTTAAATCAAAACTGAAAATGATTTGTTTTTGGGAGTTGATTTCCATGCTTCAGTACATCTTGTTGGAGCTCATTTTCATGGGGTTCATTTTCATTATGAATCATCGCTCCACTTTTGTGGCCCTGTTTCATTTGAGATTTGGGACTCATTTTTTCTGGGGTCAATTTTCAAATCTCCATCTCTGCATCATGGATTTGAAATATTGGACTCCCTTTTAGAATATGCTTATTACGAGTATATTAATATTTAATTTTTTGCCACTTACCACTTACCCAACCTATCCCATCTAATAGGAAAGTTTCAACGAATTATGAACGGAGAGATTACTAAGAATGAGTGAATGGAACACCCATGTGGTTGTCTTGACCACTTCAGGCTACAAGCCATTAATTAATGTCAGCTAAATTGTGCTTCTGATATTATGCAGATTTTCCAAAGCTCCCATTTTGAAATATGATGCCCTGTCAGATATATAATTTTCGATATGAAATTTTCAGAATTCTATTTAGGCAGTATTCGCTCTCCCTTTGTTATACGCAATTTTATGCTAATGAGTGTATGGCTTATAAGCATCTATCTTGAGGGGCCAATATAAGATAGGATATAACCCGGTAATTATCCTTTCACAATCTATGAATTATGATTTTATATTTCATGTTCGTTTTTCGTTGCGTTTTTCTACATCTTTGTCATCTTAGCTTGTCTATCTAATTAACAACATTATTTATGGTCAATCATCAAAAGTGACATTATTTTACGCCAAGATACTATGGCCTATCCCATATGGTCGTAGTAATGTTCCATCTAACTCATGGCTAAGATGAACTTGAAAATCAAGTTTTCCAGAGTATTTTGTGTCAAAGAGTTTCCATATATTTATGATTAATTTGATGAATATCGAGATGAAAAGAGAATGGCACCAACACAGCAATATGATGCAAAATGACAGGAATGTCATTAATGAAGTTAAGGCTGCTATAAAATGTAAGTTCCTATAGCTAGAAGAAAATCTTAAGTTTTCGTGCCCATATGACTTCTTTTGTCGGTCGGCTAAAATCAATTTGAAATTTTCCAAAATGATAATGTGATTTCTTATGATTTCTCCAACATCTCATATTTCGCATTTGTTTTCGTTTTCTTCTTGCCCTACTCATAAAAGAGATTCATTGTTTGACATGGTAATAAAACCAAAAAGGAATTTCTTCTCATATGAATCTTATAGAGCCATTTTATATTTTGTATAGGAAACTAGCCTATTAGAATGCCCTAGCCGCTGGATCATTATTGTTTGCTGTTTTGTGCTATAGTTGATGTTGTGGTTATTTTATAGAGTTCAGTTGCAGTTGCGCCTCATACAGAATCGTCTATTGCGGTCTATTGTGGTTTGTGGTACATACTTTTGAAAATGTATCTATCAGATGCATTTGTTATTTTCGCCATTGGCAATAAGGAAATACATTTCACGCACTAACTAAACTATGTAGAACAGACAAAACCGCCTAATGTACATTCCATAAAATGAAAAATCTACAGATAAATAGAAATAGGAGAAATCATTAACGATATAGTTCAGTGAAAGGGTATTGTGGTTATACCAGTTTATTGAATAATGGTTTTGGGAGGAGAGTTAGAATATGAAGATATGTAGGCACTAATGGAATTTTGTGAATTTCTTAGAAAATAAAATTTTGGCGAATTTTTTTTATAAAATAAAATGTTGCCAAATTTTTTATAAAATCAAATTTTGACAAAATGTTTTAGAAAAATTATTTTTGTGACGTAATTTTTACAAAATAAAATTTTTAATGAAAACGTAATTAATGTATTCGACAAAAAAGTTTTAAAAAAATCGAAATGTGGATGAATTTATATTTTTAAAATTATGTGAAACAAAAATTTTGTTAAAATTTTCTCCAAAATAAAACTTTGATGAAAGTTTTAAAAAATACAATTTTTATAACATTTTAATTAATTCTATTCAATTTCTTTATTGTTTAATAATAGTTACAATATTCATTTATATAAATTTAGCTATATAATTTTAAAGAGCTTAAGGCTTAACCTTTTTCTACTTAAATAATGCAAACTGATATTATGAAAGATGTATGGATTAATTGGTGATTTAAATGGAGGAAAAAATTTAACAAAAACCTTTATGAACATTTTATTTTTTTATTTTTATTTTTTTAATAACATTTTTCCGAAATAAAATTTGAAAAAATTTTTAACACATTAAAATGGTAAGGATTTTTATTTATTTTAATTTTTTTTTTAATTTTTTACAAACTACAATTGAATCATGAAAATGTAAAAAATATGAAATGTGGGCGAATTGAGATTATTGGTATTTCAGAATTCTATTAAACAAAAGTCTTATCAAAATTTTTACAAAGTAAAATTTTGATGAACATTTTTTAATAATATAAATTGTTGATCATTTTCTTACAAAATTAAATATTCCAGAAATTTTCTACAATTTTGAATTTTTGAAGAAAGCTTTTATAAAATAAAATTTTTATTTGTTTTTTTTTTTTACAAAAATAAACTTTTTACAAATTTAAATTTTGAAGACAGCGAAGTGAATACTTTCGACAAAGATGTTTAAATAATAGAAATGTGGACAGAGGGAGATTTTTAGAATTTCAGAGTTCCTTGAAACGAAAATTTTTTAAAAATATTTTCCAAATAAAATTTTATGAAAGTCTTTACGAAATATAAATTTTGACGAAAACAAAGTCTATATATATTTAAATATATTTATTTAAAGTATTGAATTGAATTTCTAGAATTGTATAATTCAATAAAACAAAATTTTTATCGATTTTTTTACAAAATAAAATTACGAGGAAAAAAAATGAAAACGGAAACGAATAAGTTTAACTGAACTGCAGACGAATGGAGATTTTTAGAAATTAAAAATTTGTGATATAAGATCACTTTTTTTTACAAAAAAAAATATTGCAGAAATTTTTTACAATTTTGAATTTTTGAAGAAAGTTTTTATAAAATATAATTTTTATTTGTTTTTTTTTTACAAAAATAAACTTTTTACAAATTTAAATTTTAATGACAGCAAAGTAAATACTTTCGACGAAGATTTTTAGAGAGATTTAGGAGATTTTTTAGAATTTCAGAGTTCCTTGTAACAAACATTTTGTAAAAATATTTTCCAAATAAAATTTTATGAAAGTTTTTACGAAATATAAATTTTGACGAAAACAAAGTCTATATATATTTAAATATATTTATTTAAAGTATTGAAATGTGGACGAATTGAATTTTTAGAATTGCACAATTCAATAAAACAAAATTTCCAACGTATTTTTTACAAAATAAATATTTTTACACAACAAAATTACGACGAAAAAAAATGAAAACGGAAACGAATAACCTTAACTGAATTGCAGACGAATGGAGATTTTTAGAAATTAAAAATTTGTGATATAGAATTTTTGTAAATTTTTTTTACAAACCAAAATTTTGATGATAGTTTTTAGGAAAATAAAATTTAGAAGAAATTTTTTACAAAATAAAATGTTGAAATTTTTTTACAGAATGCAATTTTTTACAGAATGCCATTGTCGAAAACAGCGTCAATATCTTCGTTGAAAATTTCTAAAAGACTTGAATATAGGCGAATTGAAATTTTTAGAATTTCAGAATTCCGTGAAACAAAACTCTTGTCAAAAGTGTTACAAAAAAAAAAAATATATTAATTTTTTTAGAAATAAAATGTTGATGAAATTGTTAACAAAATAAAATTGACGAAATCAAAATCAATACATTCTACGAAAATTATTAAAAAAGTGTGGACGAATTGAAATTATTAGAATTTCATAATTCTGTGAAATAATTTTTTTCGATTTTTTGTTTACAAACCAAAATTTTGATGAAAGTTTTTAGGAAAATAAAATTTAGAAGAAATTTTTTACAAAATAAAATGTTAAAATTTTTTTAATAACGTTTTTACGAATTTTTTACAGAATGCAATTGTCGAAAACAGTGTCAATATCTTCGATGAAAATTTCTAAAAAACGTGAATATAGGCGAATTGAGATTCTTAGAATTTCAGAATTCCGTGAAACAAAACTCTTGTAAAATTGTTACAAAAAAAATATTAAATTTTTTTAGAAATAAAATGTTGATGAAATTGTTAACAAAATAAAATTGACGAAATCAAAATCAATACATTCTACGAAAATGATTAAAAAAGTGTGGACGAATTGAAATTATTAGAATTTCATACTTCTGTGAAATATTTTTTTTTTTCGATTTTTTGTTTACAAAATAAAATTTTGATTAAAGTTTTTATTAAATATAATTTTTTGATAATTTCTTTACAAGAAAAAGAAAACGTTAATTTTTTTGCAGAATGAAATTGTCGAAAACAGTGTTAATATCTTCTATGAAAATTTCTAAAAAAGTGAATATAGGCGAATTGAGATTTTTAGAATTTCAGAATTCCGTGAAACAAAACTCTTGTAAAATTGTTACAAAAAAAAAATATTAAATTTTTTTAGAAATAAAATGTTGATGAAATTGTTAACAAAATAAAATTGGCGAAATCAAAATCAATACATTCTACGAAAATGATTAAAAAAGTGTGGACGAATTGAAATTATTAGAATTTCATACTTCTGGGAAATATTTTTTTTTCGATTTTTTGTTTACAAAATAAAATTTTGATTAAAGTTTTTATTAAATATAATTTTTTGATAATTTCTTTACAAGAAAAAGAAAACGTTAATTTTTTTGCAGAATGCAATTGTCGAAAACAGCGTTAATAGCTTCGATGAAAATTTCTAAAAAAGTGAATTGAGATTTTTAGAATTTCAGAATTCCGTGAAACAAAACTCTTGTCTTGTCTTGACGAATTGAAATTATTAGAATTTCATAATTCTGTGAAATATTTTTTTTTCGATTTTTTGTTTACAAAATAAAATTTTGATTAAAGTTTTTATTAAATATAAATTTTTGATATTTTTTTTTACAAGAAAAAAAAAAAAGAAGAAAACGTTAATTTTTTTCTAAATGTCGAAATAGTCTGTAGAATTTCTATTAAATAATTTCAAGAACTTGAAAACCCGAAGTCGATTTTTTGTAATCTAAAAAATTCAATTAATCGACTGACTTTTGGTTAATTTTTCTTAGAAAATCAAGTCAAATTTTAAATTAGACAAAATAATCGACCTTTAACGACATAGTCGAAAAGATAACGGGATGTATGCCTGAAGATTCATTAAAAATCCAAAAATCACGAAGTCGAAATTTGAAGTAATCGTAAAAGTCAAAAAAAAAAAAACAAAAAATTCTCATCATTTAAAAAAGTCGCAAATTCGACATTTCCAATTTTTGAAAGAGTCGAAAAGTTTTGAAAATCACGTATGGTCAAAACTCGATCATTTTACAATTTTCAAAAGTAGAAAAATCGACTTTTCGATTCTCATTACAAGCCCTAACCTCTCTCTGGTCGACCTATCATTGCAAAAGTCCCTGAAAATAGGGAAATGATAGCCGTGAAGCTTAAAATATTACCATCTCGTCAATATACGATATAATACAATATGATTGGTAGCCCTGAAGATAGACAACCCCAACGACATCTATTAGTAAGATACGAAAATAAATTGTTGACTACCCAATAATTATTACAAAATCATGAGGGCCACTATTAAACTTAACACAAAAAAATCTAATGGACCTATTTTCGATCTATGAATCGCTGCTTAATTTTAATTAAATAATTTCAATAAAATTTTGAACATATTTATGCAAAATTTAAATTTAATTTTTTTTACAAAAAGTCCAAATATTTAGTAAACACTTCTTAATATCTTTTCCATAAAAAATCCTAAAAAAATCACTGAAAATAATGGCCACATATTCAGCATACCACACATTCTGGAATTCATCTCATTAGTGATCCGAATAATGATTAGCCTTTATAGGCTAGAAAGAATTTTCAATGGTTTGTTCAAAATTCAGAAAAAATATATATATGGGACATTTAAATATTTTAGTATTTTTTAATAGTCAACTTGTGCATACTCTTTTCATAGGCCCACCTATAGTTTACCCATTCAAAATATGCTCCAGATACAAATTCCTCCATCTGTCAATTATCACCCACAATGCATGTCATTGGATTTTTTTTATGAGTGTCATTTAGGAAGAAACCACAGAAGAAAAACATTCTCCATTGGCAAATATGCCAATGCATTTGCTAATATTCTCACCCTAAATTTTTACAAAAATGTGTAGGCGATGATGCAGCGTTGGGAATCTCATAAGGAATTTATGGTTGATCTCTATACAAAATTTATTAACATTTAATACAAGTGACACAACATAATTTATGGAAGAAAAATTTCAACAGGTTTCTTACCAAGAATTTTTAAAATATTTTGAATTTTTTATAGGGAAATTTATTTTCGTAAGGGCACATACCTGCAAGAAAAAAGAGGATAAAAATTGTGTGGTTAGTCAAAATTGCTTGAAAATTGTAACTGTATTATTTTGAAAATATTTAAGATTGAAATAATAACAACATGGCTTATATCTCCATATCACTTGTCATGTATTTCGTGCTTCCTTTTCCATTTTGATTTGAGAGGATAAAAATTGTGTGGTTAGTCAAAATTGCTTGAAAATTGTAACTGTATTATTTTGAAAATATTTAATATTAAAATAATAACAATATGGCTTATATCTCCATATCCCTTGTCATGTATTTCCTGCTTCCTTGTCCATTTTGATATGCTTACTCATTTTCCCTTTTATATAAATTTTATTATACTTTTGGCATAAACAAACTTCAACAACTTCCGTTTAGGGATTGTGAGCTAACAAAGAGATCAATTGTAAATTATATTGGATATGTAACTCATCATTATCACTCAAATGCATTAATGATTCATTAAAGAAATATTAAAATGAAGTAGAGTGTATTCTCATTTCTGTAGAAATTCTTGTCAAAATTTTATTTCTATACAAAATTTTGTCAACATTTTATTTCTATAGAAAATTTTATTTTTATAGAAAATGTTGTCAAAATTTTATTTCCAAAGAAAATTTTGACAAAATTTAATTCCTATAGAAAATTTATGTGTAAAATTTTATTTTTAACAAAATTTTGTCAACTTTTTATCTCTATCAAAAATTTTGTCAAAATTTTATTTCTAAAGACATTTGTGTCAAAACTTTATGACTTTTGAAAATTATGTCAAAATTTTATTTCTATTGAAAATGTTGTAAAAATTTTATTCCTATAGAAAATTTTATTTGTATAGAAAATTTTGTCAAAATTTTATTTCTATAGAAAATGTTGTCAAAATTGTATTTCCATAAAAAATTTTGTCACAATTTTATTTGTATAGAAATTTTCTTTTCAGAATTTTATTTCTAATAAAATTTTGTCAATTTTTTTTTGTAGAAAATTTTGTCAAATTTTTATTTCTACCGAAAATTTTGTCAACTTTTTATTTTTATCGAAAGTTTTTTCAACATTTTATTTCTATAGAAAAATTTGTCAAAACTCTATATCTATAGAAAATCATGTCAACATTTTATTTCTGAAGAAAATGTTGTCAACATTTTATTTCTATAAAAAATTTTGTCAAATTCTATTTCTATAGAAAATTTTGTCAATATTTTATTTCGATAGAAAATTTTGCCAAAATTTATTTCTATAGAAACTTTTGTGAAAATGTTATTCCTATACAAAATTATGTCAAAATTTTATTCCTATAGAAAATTTTGTCAAAAATTTTTTTTCTATAGAATATTTTGTCAAAATGGTATTTAAATAGAAAGTTTTGTCAAACTTCTATTCTATATGTATATATTTTGTCAAAATTTTATTTCTGCAGAAAATTTTTTCAAAATTTTTTTTTATAGAAATTTTTTCAAGATTTTATTTCTATAGATTTTTTTTTTAATTTTATTTTTTTATTTAAAATTTAGTCAAAATTTTAAATATGTAGAAAATTTTGTCAACATTTTATTTCTATAGAAAATTTTGTCAACATTTTATTTCTATAGAAAATTTTGTCAAAATTTTATTTCTGCAAAAAATTTTGTCAAAATTTATTTCTATAGAAAATTTTGTTAACATTTTATTTCAATAGAAAATTTTGTCAAAATTTTATTTCTATAGAAAATTTATTTTCAAAATTTTATTTCTAATAAAATTTTGTTAACTTTTTATCTCTATCGAAAATTTTGTCAAATTTTTATTTCTATAGGCATTTTTGTCAAAACTTTATAACTATAGAAAATTATGTAAAAATTGTATTTCTATTGAAAATGTTGTCAAAATTTTATTCATATAGATCATTTTGTCCAAATTTTATTTGTATAACAAATTTTGTCAAAATTTTATTTGTATGGAAAATGTTTTCAAAATTTTATTCCTATGGAAAATTTTGTCAACATTTTATTTCTATAGAAAATTTTGTCAAAATTTTATTTCTATACGTTGTCAAAATTTTATTTCCATAGAAAATTTTGTCAAAATTTTATTTGTATAAAAAATTTCTTTTCAGAATTTTATTTCTAACAAAATTTTGTCCAAATTTTATTTTTGTAGAAAATTTTGTCAACTTTTTATTTCTATCAAAAATTTTGTCAACATTTTATTTCTATAGAAAATTTTTACAAAACTTTATATCTATAGAAAATTATGTCAACATTTCATTTCAATAGAAAAGGTTGTCAGAATTTTATTTCTATAGAAAATTTTGTCAACATTATACTTCTACGGAAAATTGTATCAACATTTTATTTCTATAGAAAATTTTGTCAACATTTTTTTTTCTATAGAAAATTTTGTCAACATTTTATTTCTATAGAAAATTATGTAAAAATTGTATTTCTTTTGAAAATGTTGTCAAAATGTTATTCATATAGAACGTTTTGTCCAAATTTTATTTGTATAGAAAATTTTTTCAACACTTTATTCCTGTGGAAAATTTTGTCAAAATTTTATTTCTATAGAAAATTTTGTCAAAATTTTATTTCTATAGAAAATGTTGTCAACATTTTATTTCTATAAAAAATTTTGTCAAAATTCTATTTCTATAGAAAATTTTGTCAATATTTTATTTCGATAGAAAATTTTGCCAAAATTTATTTCTATAGAAAATTTTGTGAAAATGTTATTCCTATACAAAATTATGTCAAAATTTTATTCCTATAGAAAATTTTGTCAAATTTTTTTTCTATAGAATATTTTGTCAAAATTGTATTTAAATAGAACGTTTTGTCAAACTTCTATTCTATATGTATATATTTTGTCAAAATTTTATTTCTGCAGAAAATTTTTTCAAAAAATTTTTTTTTTATAGAAATTTTTTCAAGATTTTATTTCTATAGATTTTTTTTAATTTTATTTTTATATAAAATTTAGTCAAAATTTTAAATATGTAGAAAATTTTGTCAACATTTTATTTCTATAGAAAATTTTGTCAACATTTTATTTCTATAGAAATTTTTGTCAAAATTTTATTTCTTTAGAAATTTTTGTCAAAATTTTATTTCTGCAGAAAATTTTGTCAAAATTTTTTTCTATAGAAAATTTTGTTAACATTTTATTTCTATAGAAAATTTTGTCAAAATTTTATTTTTATGGAAAATGTTGTCAAAATTTTATTTCAATAGAAAATTTTGTCAAAATTTTATTTCTATAGAAAATTTATTTTCAAAATTTTATTTCTAACAAAATTTTGTCAACTTTTTATCTCTATCGAAAATTTTGTCAAAATTTTATTTCTATAGACATTTTTGTCAAAACTTTATAACTATAGAAAATTACGTAAAAATTGTATTTCTATTGAAAATGTTGTCAAAATTTTATTCATATAGCACATTTTGTCCAAATTTTATTTGTATTAAAAATTTTGTCAAAATTGTATTTGTATGGAAAATTTTTTCAAAATTTTATACCTATGGAAAATTTTGTCAACATTTTATTTCTATAGAAAATTTTGTCAAAATTTTATTTCTATATGTTGTCAAAATTTTATTTCCATAGAAAATTTTTTCAAAATTTTATTTGTATAAAAAATTTCTTTTCAGAATTTTATTTCTAACAAAATTTTGTCCAAATTTTATTTTTGTAGAAAATTTTGTCAAATTTTTATTTCTACCGAAAAATTTGTCAACTTTTTATTGCTTTCAAAAATTTTGTCAATATTTTATTTCTATAGAAAATTTTGTCAAAACTTTATGTCTATAGAAAATTATGTCAACATTTCATTTCTATAGAAAAGGTTGTCAAAATTTATATCAACATTATATTTCTACAGAAAATTTTGTCAACATTTGATTTCTATAGAAAATTTTGTCAACATTTTTGTTCTATAGAAAATTTTGACATTTTATTTCTATAGAAAATTATGTAAAAATTGCATTTCTTTTGAAAAGGTTGTAAAAATTTTATTCATATAGAACGTTTTGTCAAAATTTTATTTGTATAGAAAATTGTTTAAAAATTTTATTCCTATGAAAAATTTTGTCAAAATTTTATTTCTATAGAAAATTTTGTCAAAATTTTATTTCTATAGAAACTTTTTCCAAAATGTTATTTCTATAGAAAATTGTGTCAAAATTTTATTTTTAAAAAAATTTTGTCAAAACTTTATTTCTATAGAAAATGTTGTCAAAATTTTATTTCTATAGAAAATTTTGTCGAAATTTTATTTCTATAGAAAATTTTGTCAAAATTTTATTTCTATAGAAAATTTTGTCAAAATTTTATTTCTATAGATAATTTGGTCAAAATTTTATTTCTATAGAAAATTTTGTCAAAATTGTATTACTATAGAAAATTTTGTCAAAATTTTATTTCTATAGAAAATTTTGTCAAAATTTTATTTCTATAGAAAATTTTGTCAAAATTTTATTTCTATAGAAAATTTTGTCAAAATTTTATTTTTAAAAAAATTTTGTCAAAATTTTATTTCTATAAAAATTTTGTCAAAATTTTATTTCTTTATTCCCCTAAATATTCCATAATGTTGATCACCATAATTATTAACATCGTTATTATGTTTTTAAATAAATGATCATCATATGAAATGATGATGAAATTTTCTAAATTTTGTAATCTTTTGCCCTAGGGGTGTTATGGCTCATTTATATGAAAATCAATAATTCCTTAATGTGTTTCAAACAAATTCATTTAAATTTTTTGGTGAATTAAACCAAAAATAAAAAACCGAAGCCGTCTAGCCATGGGAAGAGTTAAATGATTAGTTTTGTCCTCTATCATCTTGGAAGAGGGGAAATGATCAAAAAAACTTTTATTTAAGCTTTAACATATGTTTTTTCTCTGTTTGCTCTTACAAAAAAAGTAGGTCGATTTTGAGGCAATGTCGTATGCACAATCGTTTTTTTTTTCAATTCATTCGAAAATTATCACAATTTTATTTTATACAACCAGCAGACATTGTATGCCGCATGCTATTGGAACATGTGTGAAAACTTGAAAATAAATATCAAATAAGCTGTTGATTATTTGTATGCTTTTTTTATAGCGGACATATGTATTCGAATGCATTGATGTATGAAGTTTGTTTATAGGCAGACAACAATGTCGAATATAGTGGAACAAATATGCAATTTTAATTTCCGTTTATAAATCGACAAGCGGCAGCAGGCAGATCTGCAACGCCCTTTTGTAATGAGATTGGTCTTAGGGTATGCCATGTGGTTGTGAGGGAATTCTCTTATCAATGTAATGCCATTAAACTTTATTTTTTTTGTTTGTTTATACATAAAAATGTGTAAGATCAAAAATAGGCAAATATTTTTATTTTTAAAATGCCATAAAGGAATTAAGGTCAAAATTGAGAACTAAAAAATAAAATAATAACACCTTTAATACAATTATTTTCTATTGTTCTTTTTTAATGCTACATAATATTTGACCCTGCTGAAAGTTCGCCTATATACTTATTTTATTTTTCAATATTTAATTTATTTATGAAATTAAACATCTAAGTTCTCATCACCTAACCATACGTAGGCAACTCGATTAGAAAGACCTTGAGTTAAAAAAAAATGTAATGCAATCTCCATTCAAAATTTTACAAATTCCACAACAGCAAAAAGCCATTGTATTTTTAAAATTTATGGACGTTTTGGATTTCATTTCCGGTGCTTTCTATACACTACAACTAGCCCATTTACAAATTTGTAAGTGCAAATACTACAAATTTGTAAATACAATAGATACTGGTATCAATTCACCGTGATCCTAATGTCCACTAATAAAATTCAATTGCATTCAATTTTTTATCCAACAATCCAAAAATGAGCTACATTATAAAATACCATGCAACAAATTTGTTATGTCCAACCCATAGACACATATGTATGTGGTTCTTTATTCTAAAAATTATCAATACAACTATAACAACATCATTGGTATGCAATGCATACTATGCATTTAGGTATGCCACCCATTGACCCCAAAAAAAACTCAACCTAGCGTAAGTGCGAATAACATTGGCAACATTATATGCATGACCATTGAGATTGCATAGATGTATTAGTATTCTCGTAAAGACTCCAAATAATACTCTCACCCTCTTACAAAAGGAGGTGAGAGTAAAGAGAAACAGTGTAGTGTATTATGGGCTCCACATGAACCACCTCTCTTGGTTTTCTTACAATTTGAGTGGACCACATTCATTTACAAAAATTTCTTTCTTTCTCCCCATGCAGACAGACATACAGACAGACAAGCTCTCATAAACATTACTCGAAATAGTAGAGCATTAGGTCTACATTCTCCTTATGTAGATGATACCTACAGTTTTAATGTTATTGCCAATATTGGCCAAAAGGCACGTTTATATGTTCCAAACGATTGCTCATGCTTCTTTGGGCTACAAGTGGCACTTCTCCCAGTTTTAGTAAAGTACATGTGTAGTGTGTCAGTCATGGTTGTTAGCTCCATGGCTCTTTTGGTAATCAGTTTCATTTGCCAATGGTGGTGGTAGTGGTGTTGCGGTGCCTCTGGTTGTGGTGTTTGTGTAATTTGTATGCCTAACTGCAACTGAAAATTTTCATAGTGATTTATTGACATGTTGAGCCAAAGTGAACTGCCTCTTTTGAACACTTTTGAATATGGGGAAAACAACCAGAACTACGACAACATTAGCCCATTGGAATATCGTATCGATTGTGTACTATACAAATTGGAAATCGGGGTAATGCGAAACAATTTTCAAATGCTTTTCAAATACTTAATGAAATTCATATGTGTGGCGTGTTTTATTTTTGTTTGATTTTTTGTTTTTGCTTTAGTTGCTCTTCTCATATTTACGCAATTTTCATTTGGCCACTATTTCAATACCATGCTGTCTACTCAGATTTAGTGACGATTGACAACTATTGGAGGGTGGGGAAGGGGGTCGTTTTAGGAAAACAAACGGGAATTTTTGTAATAGTGATCGAGACGAAATGTAAACAATCTTTATACGCGACCTATCCCAGTGGTGAATTTCAACCGATTTAATGCAACCAAAACCCAAATGAATCCATAATGGCAGGAGGTCGTGAGGTGAAAATAAGGTAATTACGGAGTTTTGCTTTGAGGTCGTTTTATGAAAACAAATGGGATTTTTTGTAATATTGATCGAGACGAAATGTAAACAATCGTCATACACCACGCATCCCAGATGTGAATTTGAACCAAGTGCCAAGTGAATACATAATAGAAATAGGTCCTTTTTTGAATAATTCAATATAATTCAGATAATTACGAATTCACTTAAGCCTATTAGAAAATATTAATAAAGGCTCTGAAAATTAGAAAATGTGGACAAAGGGGAAGCCCCCCACGTTTGTATAAATCAACATAACGATTACGAAAATAGGAACAAATGATAAATACCCCACTCTCATTGGAGTTTTTCATTGAATTTTAAGGCTACACCGAAAAAACAGTGAACCCACCATGAAGAAAAGTTTTTGGTTAGTTTTAAAAAATTTCGATTATTTTTAGAAAATTTTAACTAAACAGTATTACAAACGCTGACATCATGCCGATATCAGAAAAATAAGTAAATATTTTTCGACAAATTCAAGAAAATTTATTAGACATAATTAAGTTTTTTCACTTGTTAAAGAAAATTTTATAGTTTGAAGGACAAAATTGGAGTTCAAAATTACAAGAATGTTTTTAGTGCCATATGAAGTTCAAGATGGGCGCATTATTGGTAAAATTTACAGATTTTAAGAAATTCTGAACTATTTTGTAGGAGATACGAATTTAGTTATGCTTTTATGCATCATTTGTGTATAATTTTTTCATCTGTTTTAGTTAATTCAACTAACGCACGCTAAACAAGTAAGGAAAGTCTAAAGTCGGGCGGGGCCGAATGTATTATACCCTGCACCACTTTGTAGATCTAAATTTTCGATACCGTATCACATCCGTCAAATGTGTTGGGGGCGATATATAAAGGTTTGTCCCAAATACATACATTTAAATATCACTCGATCTGGACAGAATTTGATAGACTTCTACAAAATCTTTGGATCAAAATTTAAGTCGGCTAATGCACTAGGGTGGAACACAATGTCAGTAAAAAAATATGGGAAACATTTAAATCTGAAGCAATTTTAAGGAAACTTCGCAAAAGCTTATTTATGATTTATCGCTCGATATATATGTATTAGAAGTTTAGGAAAATTAGAGTCATTTTTACAACTTTTCGACTAAGCAGTGGCGATTTAACAAGGAAAATGTTGGTATTTTTACCATTTTTGTCGAAATCAGAAAAACATATATATGGGAGCTATATCTAAATCTGAACCGATTTTTTCAATCATATTTGGCACACATGACTATACTACCAATTGTACTCCTTGTGCAAAATTTCATCGAAATTGGGCCAAAACTCTGGCTTTTAGGACCATATTAGTCCATATCGGGCGAAAGATATATTTGGGAGCTATATCTAAATCTGAACCGATTTCAACCAAACTTGGCACGCATAGCTATAATGCTAAATATACTCTCTGTGAAAAATTTCAACCAAATTGGGCCAAAACTCTGGCTTTTAGGACCATATTAGTCCATATCGGGCGAAAGATATATATGGGAGCTATATCTAAATTTGAACCGATTTCAATCAAATTTTGCACACTTGACTATACTACTAATTGTACTTCTAGTGCAAAATTTCAACCAAATTCGGCCAAAAGTCTGGCGTCTGGGGCCATATAAGTCCATATCGGGCGAAAGATATATATGGGAGCTATATCTAAATCTGAACCGATTTCAATCAAATTTTGCACACTTGACTATACGACTAAGTGTTATGTTTGTACAAAATTTCAAGCAAATCGGTATAAAACTCTGGCTGCTGGGTCCATATTAGTGCATATCGGGCGAAAGATATATATGGGAGCTATATCTAAATCTGAACCGATTTCTTCCAAAATCACTAGGGTTCTATTCTGATCCAAATTAGGAACTTGTGCCAAATTTTAAGGCGATTGGACTTAAATTGCGACCTAGACTTTGATCACAAAAATGTGTTCACAGACAGACGGACGGACGGACAGACAGACATGGTTATATCGACTCAGGGACCCACCCTGAGCATTATTGCCAAAGACACCATGTGTCTATCTCGTCTCCTTCTGGGTGTTACAAACATATGCACTAACTTATAATACCCTGTTCCACAGTGTGGCGCAGGGTATAAATATAATTGATGCAAAAAAATTTTTGTGATTGATTTTTGTTTGAATTAAAAAAAAAACAAATTGTTTCATCAATTTAATTGAACATTTTTTTAAATAATTCTATTAAAAAATTAATTGGAAAGATTTTCGTGATATTTTTTTCTGTGTTTTAAACAAAATCTGTTAAAAATCTACATATACTCCATTAAAAAATAAAATCTAAGACGCCGAATCCTCAAAATAAATATTAGTCTATATTTGAAGATTTTTACCTTCAATCCAAACATTCAAAAATTCTTAGCTAATTGAAAGATTATTTCTTTAAATCAAAAATTTATTTTCTTAACTTTAAGGAAGATTGGCCTTACTTCAAAGACATGACTTTAAATATAAAGAATAAAATTTGTAAAGCAATGATTATGGACTTTACTTTAATTATGTTATATTATTTTATTCTATTGTATTTGACTTGATTTGATTTGATTTGATTTGATTTGATTTTATTTAATTTTATTTTATTTAATTTTATTTTATTTTATTTTATTTTATTTTATTTTATTTTATTTTATTTTGATGTATTTTATTTTGTTTTATTTTATTTTATTTTATTTTATTTTATTTTATTTTATTTTATTTTATTTTATTTTTATTTATTTTAAATTGCGTTTCCAAAAATTTAAGATGCATAATCAAACATATTAGCTTAACATTTTTTCAGTGTACATGCAGTGCTATGTCGCTCGTTTTAAGCTTAATTATTTTCCATTTAGTAAATGTCTACAATAGTACATTTCTATGCCATATGCTTTATTTATGATTTCAATGGAATAGAATTTACATTTTTCTTTTTGTACACAATGTAAAAATAATGACTAGGGAATTTTGTTGAATAGCTTTGTGTTACGTTTTTTGTTTAACAAAATATTATTACCGCATTGGTTGTTGTTATATACAGATTATTTTGTTAAAACTTTTCCATGGTCTATGCTAGTTGGTCTCGCTTCTACAATTCACCTATGATTTATTTAATATGATGATAATTTTTTTCACTTAAAAAAATAAAAACGAGCGGCATTTTAAAATGCGTAAAGCCAAATACCAAATAAAACACAAAAAAAAAACAGTACTGCATGTCTCTAATAATTATTAGAAGTTGTTGAAAAATTTATAAAGCTTTCAAAGTTTTGCAATTACCTGGTAACTAGTTTTTTTCTCTATGGATTTTTTTAAAATAATTTGTTAACAGCTCTTTTGGAGAGTGGGGTGCTATAGTGATAGAAAAAAAACTTGGCATATGTTCGGAAGTTGTTGACTTGTGACGTTGATGGCATACATAATTTCAATGGTAAAAGACTGAGGTATCTCTTTGGTTGTCAGATTTGTTGAGGATAAAAAGTGGGAGTTTTTACTTTCTTGTCTTGGATGGATACAATACAATGAAATAATTATCTTTATAGTATCTTTAAACAAACTAATAATTATTTAAGGTTCATTTGAGATAATAATTATTTCTGAAAAAGAGAGAACATAATAATTAAAAATTTATTTAATGATTTTATTAACATAACACATACGAGTATACATTTTAGCTAACAAACAAAGTTTTGCATCAACTAACCCCTATCATTTACTTCGACCATTTGCTGTCTCTCTCTCTCTCTTTCTCTCTGTTTCCACAAATAAAACTCAAAACTTCTAGCAATGACACATAAATCACTGCCAGCACCCACTAAACATAAAAAAATCACATGGCCAAATGAAATCCCATCATCACCACGTCCACCGAAGAATTCTACACGCCCCAAAACACAGCTCTCATATGATCGAAACCCTTATCATGAGACACTCAACAATCGTCGTAGTCACACTATTCAATAAATGCCAGACTATGACTGACCAGCAATAAGCCATAAATTAAATTGCAACTACATAACGCCTCACATAAATATGTACTTAAAATAAAAATTGAATTTAAAAAAAAAATCGTCCATTTATTTTTGGCACTCGCTAGCTGAGTGAGTGACTTGCGCTTTATTATGGGAGTAGGCTGGCATGGTTAATTATCAACAAAAATTCAAATAAGAGCTAAAATATCATTAAAATTTATGTTTAAACCCTTGGAGACATATAAAATATGTAGTGTTGTTGTTGTGCGAGTATTTGAGGCTCCTTACTGGCGTTATGGTATTGCGGATGGATGGCATGTGCCAGAACCATATTTTGGTTAAATTTTAATATCACAAAATTATTTAGATATTCTCTCGCCTCAAATTAGAAACAGCAAATACAATTCCTAAAAAATTTCGAAAATTGAGATTGTGATAACTATATTGTTTATGAGTTTTGGGATTATTATAAATTTCCCAATAATCCCAATGTTGGGATTATAAATTTCTGGGAAATTTGGGAATGCACATTTGAGGCCTAAAAAATTCAAAATATCCCAAATTTGAATTTTTATAAATTTCTACGAATTATATTTTTAATGAATTTAGGAATGCAATAAAAAATTAAAATTGGGAATTAATGGCTATAATGAATTTAGGAATGTAAAATACAATTCCCAATAAAAAATAAAAATCAAAATTGGAATTTTTATAAAATGTTCGGAATTATATTTTTAATAAATTTAGAAATGCAATGAAATATTCTCAAATTTGGGATTCTTATAAATTTCTCGGAATTATGTTTTTAAAGTCTTTAGGAATCCAAAATTTAGAAATGACTGACCCTGATAGAGATCAAATTATTAAAAAAATCAATTTAAATTAGGATAAACTCGGGCGTAGGAATAATATTTATTTTGAATATACTACCATTGGCAAAGAGTGAGACGAATTTTAAAATTTAATTTTAAACTTCGCAGGCTTTAAATTGCAAAGTTTTTCTATTTTTTATTATTATTATAATTTATTTATTTATTTTTTGGAGTTGGCATAAATGTAAGTGGAATCTGCGTCAAATTTAATGTCAATTTTATTATCATTATTATCATAGTTCTCCTCACCACGGTTGGCTCAGTGTGAATTCTGCCTTTTCCCAAAACTTTTGTGACTACTCCGGTGAACGCGTTTCGGGCCTACACAGGAAAACATTTAACGAAAATTTTTCCAATTAAAATTTTAATTGAGTTGTAAAACATATTCAATTAATAATTTAATTGATTCAACAAATTCTTTAATTGAAACAAAAATCAATCACAAAAATTAATAGTATCAATTAATTTTTTAATTGACTTTCAATTAATTTTTTAATTGATACTATCATTTCTGTGATTGAAGACATTTCAATTAAAAAATTAATTGGATCAATTAATTTCGTGATAGAATCAGAAAAAAAATTTTCTTGTGTGTACTGAGGAGATAAAAACTGAATCGAAAAATTCACTAATGCTATAACGAAAAAGCGAATATTTGGCATGTTTCGAAGATTGCAAAAAGCCTTGGTATGAGTGTATTTTATCGGGGAGGATTAATTTGAATGCGATGAATTTCATTTAAAAGAATAAATAAAGATTTTTCATTTTTGAAACCAATTTACCTTAAGTTTTGCCCACAGTCTTATAATAGAACCTTTCAAAATTCAATGTTTCCAAAATTAACAAGTAAAAACGGCCGTAAGTTCGGCCAGGCCGAATCTTATGTATCCTCCACCATGGATTGCGTAGAAACTTCTACGAAAGACTGTCATCCACAAATTTCAACTCACATTGTTGTTAAATATCATATGCTACCACCACGTACCAAATTTCAACCAGATCGGATGAATTTTGCTTCTCCAAAAGACACCGGATGTCAAATCCGGGGATCGGTTTATATGGAAGCTATATAATATTATGGACTGATAGGAACCAATTCTTGCATGGTTGTTGGATACCCTATACTAACATCACGTACCAAATTTCAACCGAATGGGAAGAATTTTGTTCTTCCAAGGTGCTCCGGAGGATAAATCTGGGGATCGGTTTATATAGGGCCTATATATAATTATGGACCGATATCGACCAATTTTTGCATGGTTGTTAGAGGCCATATACTAACACCATGTACCAAATTTCAACCGAATCGGATGAAGTTTGCTTCTCGTAGAGGCTCCGCAAGCCAAATCGGGGGATCGGTTTATATGGGGGCTATATATAATTATGGACCTATATGGACCAATTTTAGCATGGTTGTTAGAGACCATATACTAACACCATGTACCAAATTTCAGCCGGATCGGATGAAAATTGTTTCTCTTAGAGGCTCTGCAAGCCAAATCGGGGGATCGGTTTATATGGGGGCTATATATAATTATGGACCGATGTGGACCAATGTGGACCGACGTACCAAATTTCAACTGAATCAGATGAATTTTGGTCTTCTAAGAGGCTCCGGAGGTCAAATCTGGTGATCGGTTTATATGGGGGCTATATATAATTATGGACCGATATGGACCAATTTCTGCATGGTTGTTAGAGGCCATATACTAACACCATGTACTAAATTTCAACCGAATCGGATGAAGTTTGCTTCTCTTAGAGGCTCCGCAAGCCAAATCGGGGGATCGGTTTATATGGGGGCTATATATAAGTATGGACCGATATGGACCAATTTTAGCATGGTTGTTAGAGACCATATACTAACACCATGTACCAAATTTCAGCCGGATCGGATGAAAATTGTTTCTCTTAGAGGCTCTGCAAGCCAAATCGGGGGATCGGTTTATATGGGGGCTATATATAATTATGGACCGATGTGGACCAATTCTTGCATGGTTGTTAGAGACCATATACTAACACCATGTACCAAATTTCAGCCGGATGGGATGAAATTTGCTTCTCTTAGAGCAATCGCAAGCCAAATTTGAAGGTCCGTTTATATGGGGGCTATACTTAAAAGTGGACCGATATGGCCCATTTGCAATACCAGCCGACCTACATCGATAACAACTACTTCTGCCAAGTTTTAAGTCGATAGCTTGTTTCGTTCGGAAATTAGCGTGATTTCAACAGACGGCGGACGGACGGACATGCTCAGATCGACTCAGAATTTCACCACGACCCAGAATATATATACTTTATGGGGTCTTAGAGCAATATTTCGATGTGTTACAAACGGAATGACAATGACTATGGTGGTGGGTATAATAAAATTATCGTGACACTAAAATTCACTTCTCATACACAAAATAAAATATTACCAAAAATCTTCTAATTAAAATTTTAATTTAATTTTAAAAATATATTCAACTAAATTTGTTATTAGTTTCAAAATTTCAAATAAATTTGTTATTTATTTTTCTAATTAAAAATATCAATTACAAATATTAATTGAATTAATTAATTTCGTGATTGGTGACAAAAAAAAAAAATATTTTGAGGAAGCTTGCTAAAAATTCCATTAACTAGAAATTTATAATTTTTCCCCATTCCGGTTCAAAGATTATCCGATGGAAGATTAGGTATTTTACTAATATCATAAACTCGTTTTTTTTTTATAAAATCTCTTCATTATCCAAATCATTCAAATTGCATCGTAAATATTAAATGCATACATAATAACAAAATAAAATCGTGATATTCCCCACACATTTCCTAGATAAACAAATTAAACCTATCGAAAAAAACCCAGAGGCACGAGTCAATTCATAAACTCTTTAAAAAATCAATTATAAAAAACATTTGTCACAAAACAAAAGTTTGTCATAGAAATTTTACAATAAAAATGTGTATTTTTACAAACACAAATGCAACATATGAAACTAATGTATAGGCTTGATGAAGTAGAGGAAAAACATAAAAAAGATGGAATATTTAGATTACTCTGTTTTTCGGGCGTCAGCCTAGCGGATCAATTTTTTATGATTGATTCATAACTTGATTATTTTTTACAATACAAAAACAAAAACAATAAATACACAAAAACTATCGAAAAATCAATAAACAAATTTCCAAACTAACCGCCCAATCGACGCTATATACTCTACATATCTCTCTAGGCTCAAAAATCTATAAAAAAAAACATTATGGTACAAAAAAAAAATATATATATATATATGAACAAAAAAAAATCGTTAAACCCCATCATTATCAACTGAACGGCCTCAAAATATTGTCCCGATGATAAGATAAGCAACAGCAGTTGTGAACATAAGAGCTCCATAAATGACGAAATTACTTGATTTTAGTGTAGCAAACATTTTCGGGTTTAGTTTGGTTTCGTTTTTTTTTCTGTTACTCTTTTGGTCGGCTTAATTAATTAAATTTGAATGTTTTATGTTACCCAGAGTTGGCTTTAGTAATAAAATACGAAAGAAATTTTTGTAACAAAAAAAAAAAAAAAAAAACAAAAAAACCAAATACTCATATTTATTAAAATTTATGTGTTATTAATTATAAAATAACATATGGTGATGATAATATTTAATGGGCTGTTCATACATTGTTAACATCCATCCATATGTAAATTTATTACATTTGTTGGTTGGAGTTGGGGGGTGTATGTACATCTGTTCCATAATATTACCCATTGCGAAATATTGGAGGCGTCAATCTTCTTGCATATCAATGAATTTACAATGAGTAAATACAAGTATTACGAAATAAAAAAATTTTGGTTATTATTTGTGAAGAAAAATATCACAATTTTGGGAATGATAAAAATTTATAGAAAACAAAATGTACAAAAAACGGGCAGGGCCGATTATATCATATCCTGTACCATCTCAAATCCCTCTGTCTCCATCTCAAATTTGTTGGGTGGTGGATTATATTTCCATGTATCTGAACCGTTTCTACAATTTTTTTTTTAATTTCTATAAAATCTCTAGATTTAAAATTTTGGACCGGCTAATGTCCTGAATCTCGGGGGGAAAATATGGATATTCCCCCATTGAACAATCATACATATGGGGACCATATTTAAATCTGAACCGATCATGACCAAATTTGCCATTTGCAAAGAATACAATTCCCAAAAAAAGTATATATTTAAAAACATATCTATATAAAATATGTACAACTATATATTACAAATTTAAATATAGTTTAAAGATTATTAAACGTTTTTGAATAAAATATATTCTACTACAAAACAAATATCGACATATGCAAATAATCTTTTTAATCACTTCATACCTTCAAAAGTAATTTTTACAAATTGAAACGCAAATTTGTGGCCAAAAATACAATTTCCAAAAATCCCCGAAATTAGGATTTTTATAAATTTCTTGGAATTAAGTTTTTAATGAATTTAGCTATGCAAATTTGGGGCTAAAAATATAATTTCCAATAAAATATTTCAAAAATTTCCACAATTGGAATTTTTATAAATTTCTCGGAATTAAAAATTGGGATTTTTATTAATTCCCGGAATTATATTTTTAACGAATTTAGGAATTCAAATTTGAGAAATCAAATACAATTCCTAAAAGACATTCCCAAATATTCCAATATATTCAAATCTGAACCGATTTCTGCAATATGTTTAAATTTTACAAAATCTCTAGACTTATAATATTAACACTTTAACCCCGGAACCTCGGGGGTAAAAATTAGGTCGCCAATTTTCTATAGAAATAAAATTTTGACAAATTGTATTTAGAAATAAAATTTTGACGAAAATTTCTATAGAAATAAAACTTGGACAAATTTTTCTATAGAAATGAAATTTTGAAAAAAGTTTCTATAGAAATAAAATTTTGACAAAAGTTTCTATAGAAATAAAATTTCGACAAAAGTTTCTGGAAAAATAAAATTTTAACAAAATTTTCTATAGAAATAACATTTTGACAAAATTTTCTATAGAAATAAAATTTTGACGAAATTTTCTAAAGAAATGAAATTTTGACAAAATTTTTTAAAAAAATAAAATTTTCTATAGAAATAAAATTTTGCCAAAATTTTCTATAGAAATCAAATTTGACTAAATTTTCTATAGACATAAAATTTTGACAAAATTTTCTATAGAAAAAAAAATTGACAAAATTTTCTATAGAAATAAAATTTTGAAAGTTTTATATAAAAATAAAATTTTGAAAGTTTTATATAAAAATACAATTTTGAAAATTTGATTTTTTCTATAGAAATATAATTGTGACAAAATTTTCTATAGAAATAAAATTTTGACAAATTTTCTATAGAATAAAATAATTTCTATAAAAATAAAACTTTGAAACAATTTTCTATAGTAATAAAATTTTGACAAAATTTTCAATAGAAATAAAACTTTGACAACATTTTCTATAGAAATCAAAATTGACTAAATTTTCTATATACATAAAATTTTGACAAAATTTTCTGTAGAAAAAAAATGTTGACAAAATTTCTATATAAATAAATTTTTGACAAATAGAAATAAAATTTTGAAAATTTTATATAAAAATAAAATGTTGGCAAAATTTTCTATAGAAATATAATTGTGACAAAATTTTCTATAGAAATAAAATTTTGACAAATTTTCTATAGAATAAAATTTTAACAAAATTTTCAATATCAATAAGATTTTGACAAAATTTTCTATAGAAATGAAATTTTGACAAATTGTATTTAGAAATAAAATTTTGACGAAATTTTCTATTGAAATAAAACTTGGACAAATTTTTCTATAGAAATGACATTTTGACAAAAGTTCTATAGAAATAAAATTTTGACAAAAGTTTCTGTAAAAATAAAATCTTAACAAAATTTTTTATAGAAATAACATTTTGACAAAATTTTCATTAGAAATACAACTTTGACAAAATTTTCTATAGAAATGAAAGTTTGGCAAAATTTTCTATAAAAATAAAATTTGGAGAAAATTTTGTATAGAAATAAAATTTTGACAAGTTTTATATAGAAATAAAATGTTGACGAAATTTTCTATAGAAATAAAATTTTGACGAAATTTTCTATAGGAATAAAATTTTGACACCTTTTGTTATAAAAATAAAAAATAGCATAATAATACCAATTCCTTAATCTTCATGTCCAATTAGCTCGCATTTAAAATTGTAATTAATGTAATAATAAAATTTTTGACTAAATTTTCTATAGAAATACTATTTGATAAAATGTTCTATAGAAATAAAATTTGGACACATTTTTTATAGAAATAAAATTTTTGACAACATTTTCTATAAAAAAAATTGACAAAATTTTCTATAGAAATAAAATATTGACAAAATTTTCTATAAAAAAAATTGCCAAAATTAGAATTAAAATAGAATTTTAACAACTTTTTTATAGAAATAAAATTTTTTACAAAATTTTCTATAGAAATAAAATTTTAACAAAATTTTCAATAGAAATAAAATTTTGCCAAAATTTTCTATAAAAAAAATTTACAATTTTGTTTTATAAAAATAAAATTTTTTTACAGCTTTTTTATAGAAATAAAATTATGACAAAATTTTCTATAAAAAAAAAAAATTGACAAAATTTTCTATAGAAATAAAATTTTGACAAAATTTTCTATAAAAAAATGTTGGCAAAACTTTTTATAAAAATAAAATTTTGCCACCTTTTTTTATAGATATACAATTTTTGAATAAATTTTCTACAGAAATAAAATTTTAACAAAATTTTTAATAGAAATACAATTTTGATAAAATTTTCCTTAGAAATAAAATTTTGACAAAATTTTATGTAGAAATAATATTTTGACAAAATTGTCTATTGAAATAAGATGGTTAGTCGAAAAAGTAGTTTCGTATCTCTAATAAACCTTCAACTCATTTTTGGTTATATTTTTAATTATTCTTATCATCTTTTGCCACTAGAGACCTTTTCTATACAAATAAAATTTTAACAAAAATTTCTATAGAAATAAAATTTTTAACAAAACAAAATTTTGATAAAAGTTTCTGTAAAAAAAAAAATTACCAAAATAAGATTTTTTGTTTGGTAGTTTTTTTTTTTGTTAAATTTTTTTTAAATCTTGGTAGATTTTTGTTGGCAACCATGATACCCAGGCGAATGTTGTTTACACTCCGATCAAATCACAAATACTGATAATAAAGGCTCCCGAAGTACGCCATCAGTTAATAATCCCGCATTACTAATTTGAGTACCCAATACTTTTACCCTAGGCAGATTGTCTTGCCAAAGACCATCCAGTTTGGGCCCTGGATCTCTTATGCTCATTAACACACTAATAACTCATGTAACGCATCCATGCAAGCTTGTCTATTTATAGACTAATGTGTGATGTTCACACAAACGCAGTCAAAGAAACTTCGTTGAATGTCAACATATTAAATTTTTTTTTTTTCAATTGTTTTTTGTTTCTGCTGTTTTTTTAAAAGCATTTCTCTTTCTACAAATCTCTTTAAATCACATTTGCAGGGTCAGGAAGTAAAGAGAGTGGTTTTATTAGCACAAAACAAATTCAATCAAAAAACCAAATATGTTTATAAAATATTCTAAAATTTTTTAACATATTTTGTTTTTGTTTTATTTTTGTATTTGAAATCACAAAATAGTTTTTGTAACCACAAAACATTCTTGGCGGCATTTTTCAAAATGAACGTGGGTTTCACACAAATGGCATATTTTCATTAAATTGCTTATTACCCCTATTCGAAAAAATAAAAACCAGTTTAACACTTGTAGCTGCTGTTTGATTGAGAACCTGTAAAAAATCAAATTCAACATTTTCGAAATTCTATTTCCCATAATTATATCATCTACTAGATAGAATATATCAACGCCTAATTGGCTTATAATTGGGTAATCATTTTTTGCGTGCCATTTTTATTGAGTTTTTTTTTTTAGTAACAAAAATTATTTTGTTCATTTATCAGGACACCTTGAAAACCCCAGAAATGAAATTGCTCTGGTTTGTGTTCATACTTAGCGAGCTTTGCGGATTCCGCAAGCAAAAGAAACTGCCTAATAGACGATGTTTCAGACGCCTTCCTCATTTGGTGTGTACCATTGGATATTTTCCAAAAATCTCTTGGGATCTATTGGATGCATGGTGGTGGTATACGAACGTACCTATGACTGACTACTACTGCCTGGTTCATAGCAATAACAGCCTAGAGTGCAACAGGTTTTTGTAGATTTTCTGCTGCGGGTTGATTTGGGTTTCATTAAAGTTTTTCAACTTTTAATTATAACTCTTTTGTGGTTTCTAGCTGTTTTGGGGTTTCTCATAAATGGTTTTAGTTGCGTTTTTTTTCGAACATTTTTGTAACCACCAACATTTATTAAATTGGGGAATTATATTTTTCCTTGGCGTGGGTTGTTATTGACTATGTTAGTTTGCTTGTTGGCGGGTTGCTTGTGTTTTTATTGCTAGCCTGCAACGATTTTTTTAATTATTTCCAGATTGCTTGGTTTTTTTTCGGCGTTTTCTATTTTGAACCAAGTGCATGAAAAATCCATGTTATTGTCACTTTAAAGCCAACCAAAAAACCTGTCATATTTGTGCCTGATTGTGGCCTAACTTAGTTGATTGAATGTGGTCTTTTTTCATTTCGTTTTTTTTTCACTTTTGGTTATTGTTTGTTGATGGCTGTTATAGCCAGAGGACAGCCGTTATGAAGCCATTAAGGTAAGAAAAACGCTTGGCAATTATGTGGTGGTTGGAAACACACTAGGGAAATAGTTAACCACAAAAATGAGTTTAAATTATGTGTAATTTTTCTTAAACAAAAAAGAATTAAAATTGAATTATGGCATGCATGATGAATTTTGGCCATTAGTGCATTTTATTTGTAGGAAATTTGTAGATTTTTTTGTTTTGGTTTTTGGGTAGGAGATTTTTACAAAAATTGAATTTTATTAAGAATATGGATTAGAGGAATATTTCAAATAAATGAATTCAAGGGAAATCGCCAGAGGCCTAAGGAGTAAATAATAAATAAAAACGACTGAAAATAATGAAGAAATTAGCCATATTTGTTTTTTTTTATCAAAAAACGAATGTAATACCACTTAAGCCACTAACGAACCTTGTCAAGTTTACGAGATAATACAGTATCAGATCGTGAAGAACAACAATGGTTTACTAAAACACTTACCAAACAAAAAATTTTATTAGTATAGAAAATTTTGTCAAAATATTTCCATCGAAAATGTTGTCAAAATTTTATTTCATTAGAAAAAATTTTATTTCTATGTAATAAAATTTTGTCGAAATTTTATTTCTATAGGAAATTTTGTCAAAATTTTATTTCTATAGAAAATTTTGTCAAAATTTTATTTATATAGACAATTTTTTCAAAATTTTATTTCTATCGAAAATTTTATTAAAATTTTATTTCTATAGAAATTTTTGTCAAAATGTTATTTCTATAGAAAACTTTATCAAAATTTTATTTATATAGGCAATTTTGTCAAAATTTTATTTCTTTAGAAAATTTTGCCAATATTTTGTTTCTATAGAAAATGTTCTCAAAATTTAATTTTCATAGAAAATTTTTGCAACATTTTTTTCCTATACTAACTTTTGTCGAAATTTTATTTCCATAGAAAATATTGTTAAAATTTTATTTCTAGAGAAAATTCTGTCAAAGTTTTATTTATATAGAAAATTTTGTCAAAATTTTATTTCTATATAATAAAATTTTGTCGAAATTTTATTTCTATAGGAAATTTTGTCAAAATTTTATTTCTATAGAAAATTTTGTCAACATTTTATTCATGTAGAAAATTGTGTCAAAATTTTATTTCTATAGAAAATTGTGTCAAAATTTTTTTCTATAGAAATTTTGTCAAATTTTTTTATCGAAAATTTTGTCAAAATTTTTTTTCTATAGATTTTTTTTTTCTATAGAAAATGTTGGCAATAATTTATTTCAAAAATTTGTCAAAATTTTATTTCCATAGACAATTTTGTCAAAATTTTATTTATATAGACAATTTTTTCAAAATTTTATTTCTATAGAAATTTTTGTCAAAATGTTATTTCTCTTGAAAACTTTATCAAAACTTTATTTATATAGACAATTTTGCCAAAATTTTATTTCCGTTGAAAATTTTGTTGAAATTTTATTTCTAGAGAAAATATTGTCAAAATTTTATTTCCATAGAAAATTTTGTTAAAATTTTATTTCTATAGGAAATTTAGTCAAAATTTTATTTCTATAGAAAATTTTGTCGAAATTTTATTTCTAAAGGAAATTTTATCAAAATTACACTTCTATAGAAAATTTTGTAAAAATTTTACTCCAATAGAAAATTTTGTCAAATTTTACTTTTATATAAAATTTTGTCAAAATTTTACTTCTATAGAAAATTTTGTCAAAATGATATTTCTATAGAAAATTTTGTCAAAATATTATTTCCATAGACAATTTGGTCAAAATTGTATTAATATAGATAATTTTTTCAAAATTTTAAAATTTTATTAAAGTTTAATTTCTATAGAATTTTTTATTAAAATTTTATTTCTATAGAAATTTTTGTCAAAATGTTATTTCTATAGAAAACTTTATCAAAATTTTATTTATATAGACAATTTTATCAAATTTTTATTTCCGTAGAGAATTTTGTTGAAATTTTATTTCTAGAGAAAATTTTGTCAAGATTTTATTTCCATAGAAAATTTTGTTAAAATTTTATATCTAGAGAAAATTTTGTCAAAGTTTTATTTATATAGAAAATTTTGTCAAAATTTTATTTCTATAGAAAATGTTGTCGAAATTTTATTTCTATAAAAAATTTTGTCAATCTTTTATTTCTATAGAAAATTTTATTAAAATTTTATTTCTATAGAAATTTTTGTCAAAATGTTATTTCTATAGAAATTTTTGTCAAAATGTTATTTCTATAGAAAATTTTATCAAAATTTTATTTATATAGACAATCTTGTCAAAATTTTATTTCTATAGGAAATTTTTTCAAAATGTTACTTCTATAGAAAATTTTGTCAAAATTATACTTCTATAGAAAATTTTGTCAAAATTTTACTCCTATAGAAAATTTTTTCAAAATTTTACTTTTATAGAAAATTTTGTCAAAATTTTAGTTTTATAGAAAATTTTGTCAAAATGTTATAGAAAATTTTGTCAAAATTTTACTTCTACAGAAAATTTTGTCAAAATTTTACTTCTATAGAAAATTTTGCCAAAATTTAACTTCTATAGAAAATTTTGTCAAAATTTTACTTCTATAGAAAATTTTGTCAAAATTTTACTTCTATAGAAAAATTTGTCAAAATTTTACTTCTGTAGAAAATTTTGTCAAAATTTTAATTCTTTAGAAAATTTTGTCAAAATGTTATTTCTATAGGATATTTTGCCAAAATTTTATTTCTATAGAAAAATTTGTCGAAATTTTGTTTCTATAAGAAATTTTGTCAAAATTTTATTTCTATAGACAATTTTGTCAACATTTTGCTTCTATAGAAAATTTTGTCAAAATTTTATTTCTATAGAAAATTTTGTCAAACTTTTATTGCTATAGAAAATTTTATTAAAATTTTATTTCTATAGAAAATGTCTCTAGTGGCAAGAGATGATAAGAATAATTAAAAATATAACAAAAACTAAGTTGAAGGTTTATTAGAGATACGAAACTACTTTGTCGACTACCCATTTTATTTCTATGGAAAATGTTGTCAAAATTTTATTTCAAAAATTTGTGAAAATTTTATTTCCATAGACAATTTTGTCAAAATTTTAACTTTTTTGCTATAGAATTTTATTTCTGTAGAAAATTTTATTAAAATTTTGTTTCTATAGAAATTTTTCTAAAAATTTTATTTCTATCAAAAAATTTGTCAAAACTTTTTTGCTATAGAAAATTTCGTCAACATTTTATTTCTATAGAAAATTTTATTAAAATTTTATTTGTATAGAAAATGTCTCTATTGGCAAAAGATGATAAGAATAATAAAAAATAACAAAAAATGAGTTGAAGGTTTATTAGAGATACGAAACTACTTTTTCGACTACCCGTCTTACCAGTTAAAATTTCCGCTCTTCTAAAATGTATGAATCTCAAAAACAATGGAATAAAATATAGAGTATTCATTTGAACCTTTTTTGTCGAACGATTATAGAACAATTCATTGAAGATCCGACAATAGCATGTAATACAAAAAACCCCTCCAACATATACGTTCTACATTCATTTTCGAAATATTTATTATCCTTTTATGCAGGGGGTATTATGTAAATTAGAGAACAAAATCTACGGTGACAATCAAAAGATATCAATGTCATTGTGTGAAGTGAGGTTGATAGTATTGCTTGTTTGATTGTTGTTCTTGTTGTCTTCAGCAACAGGTAAGAAAATTAACAAAAGTTTTTACCCGTTCAATGTGAGATAGGATCCATGTTATACCCCCAACCACATAACACTTATAAAGCAATAAAATCCATATACAAAACAAATTTTCATGGGCCTGACTGAGTAAAGGAGGCGCATAATTTAAATCGAAGAAGACAAGTCCACCGACAACGACGACATCGCCAACGAATAATAGGGCCACACATGAGTTCTGGTGATTTAAATTTGAATGTCGCCATGAACTGCCAGTGCCATTGCCGTAACCGCCACTACTATACAATGTTGAGGGAGTATCATCATATGATGCCATAGTTAAAGAAAAAAGCAACAACAACAAAGTCCCCAGAAGTTCTGACGATGGATATCTCGTGGCTAAATATACAGGTAAAATAATATTCAGTTTTTGTTTATTTGTTTATCCATAGCAAAACAAAACAAAACCTAACAAAGGGAACGCATACACCAACAACCATCAGGTAATCTTGAAATTGAGCATACAAATCTAAATCTTAAGACAATCGAAAGGATTTATATCCCCGGTTTTTCTTAATATCAATGCCAAGCACATAACACAAACATTTGGTCAAAAATACATGGTGAGAAAATATCTCTGAGAAATTAAGAGTATGAAAATCTTAAGATTATAGTAATTAATTGAGCTTATAGATCTTGCTATTATTTTGCAATGATTTGTTTATTTGTTTGACAGAGTGGTGGAGGGGGGTGGGGGAGAAATCATAGTGAGAGAGAGAGTATGACATCACAACAATAAGCAGTGGTGAAATAGTGTTGAACACTAAGTGAGAAATTAATAAGGCGGAAGCAGGAATATCACCAAATGATTGTTTTTACTCACTGTCAGGTTGTGTTGGTTGGGGGGAGGTATTTTGGGGAAAGAGAAAGCAAGACCTTGTTTATATGAAAATGTTGGGGGATATCATAGTGAGAGAGAGAGCAAGTTTGACTTTGTGTTGAGCAATAAGTGAAAAATTAATAAGGCGGAAGCAAACTTATCACCAAATGATTGCCATTACTCTCATTGGGGTTGGTGCAGGGGATGCGGGGATTTTGGTGAAAGAAAAACAACGACTTCATAACCTGTGAGACCAGATTAAAAAAAACAAGTGTCACAGCTAAATGAACATTACAACAATGCTAAAAAAATATTAAAAATTTCAAAGAGGACAGTGTGGCTGATATTTATTGTGGTATCCTGTGCTATCATCTAATTCGACCATGCTCAGTGTTGGGGGAGGGGGGTGTTCTTGGTTCAGAAGATAGGCCTCAGTCCATTACAATGTTATTCAATTATAAGGTAGCAACATAGAACATAAAGCGACAGTATAACAACCGACTTTAGGCTGCTATCATAAACCGCTCGACTGCTAGCTGACAGATTTATTTCAAAGTTTTATTGTTTACAAGCTTACAAAAGCACTTTGATCTATAGCAGTCAGAAATAAAGCTATTCGTAATGGAATCCGAGCGTGTTAGTGAGATTGATGGAAAACAATTTTGTTTCTCCTACCATTACTCCTTACCATGTCACTGGCAGTATGGCATCACCTCCAAAAAGTGGGCAAAACCAAATGTTAACAACACTAGAAATTATACGAAAAGTGAAGTTCACATTTGAACAAAATTCTTTTTGCGAAATGCTTTTCTCCGTTCAGAAAATAAAATAATTTTGTGTAGTCATACAAGAGCCTCTTGGATGTTCCTTATGGGTGCTAAATTATTCATTATGAAAAATGAAAATTTTTCAATCTCAATTTTTCAAAGTGTATAATGGTTTTGTCCCTGCCATAACACAAATAAAACTAAACAACATAGACTTTGTGTTTTCTTTTTCAAATTTATTTTTTGTTTTCTTCTTATTTTCATATTGACTAAAACCTCACCAAACCAACTGATTTATGGTAACATTGAGATTGAAAGATTCTCCCATAACCCTATGGGATATTTAACATTTTATATTTTTTTATTATTTTTTTTCTTTAACCCTTATGGATACAATTTTTGGACCGTTAATGTTTTGTTAAGCAAATGTTTTGTTTTTCTGTATTTCAAACAAAATTTTTGAAAAATAAAATCTTTTGTTGACCTTCAGAGAGATGATTACCATGGTTTTACGTTTATCATAGGTGAGAAATGAAATGTTATTTTGTAATTTTATGGTTTTTGGTTTTAAGAGGATTTGAGTTCAGTAAAAAAATACATCGATAAGCATAAAAATCAATGCTAAATTGATTTTGGTTGTTTTTATGTTTGTGGGTGAAAGAATCTTATCTTTTTAAGTTATCCGCTGGACTCATCGTAATAGATTATTTGCTGTTTGTTTTATGGGTCATTAAATTTTGCTTTGTGTTTCTTTTTTGTATTTGGGTATAAAATATGTATATAATGAATATTCTAATTTTCATATTGTATTAATTTTCATATTAGTATACTAATTTTATTATTTCACTGAGAATAACAAAGTTAGGTGATCAGACGCTAAAAAAATCTAATCAAACATCAACTCATTTTTATATGTACCGTTTTGCCAATTTTTCCACTTGAGCGGTATTATTCCATTTTTATAACGACCACCATAAAATGAGGTGCGATGGATTGAAACACATCGAAATATAGATTTTCGATTATGTATAAGGTATATATGTATTCTTGATCGAAGTGAAATACTAAAATGATCTAGAGATGTCCGTCTGTCTGTTCTTATCACGTAGAAGCCTTCAATAGCGAATATATTGTCCTGAAATTTAATACAGATTTGTTTTTTGTTTGCAAGAAGTTCACCTTAGAAAATGGATCATATCGGTCTGGATTTTAATATATGGTCTATATAAACCGATCTTGCCCTTTGACATACAGCGAGGCCAATATTTCCAATTAAAAAGATAATTCAAGCGGAACATTTTTTAATTAAAAATTTATTGATAGAATTAACTTTTTAATCAAAACTCGGAAGACTAAGTCCTTTACAAAAACTATTGAAAAATTAAAAAAAAAAAATAATTGAAAACAGTTACGTTTTTAATTCAAAATTTTGACATTTCTGTGTATTTATCATCCAGATGCCGATTTTTATGAAATTAGAAATTGAGAGATTCTATAGAAATTTTTTTCAAAATTTTATATCTATAGAAAATTTTGTAAATTTTTTTTTTCTATATAAAATTTTGTCAAAATTTTATTTCTATAGAAATATTGTCAAAATTTTATTTTTGTAGAAATATTGTCAAAATTTTATTTCTATAGAAATATTGTCAACATTTTATTTCTATAGAACTTTTTATCAAAATTTAATTTGTATGGAAAGTTTTGTCAAAATTTTATTTCTATAGGACATCCTGTCAAAATTTTATTCCATAGAAAATTTTGTCAAGATTTTATTGGTATAGAAAATCTTACTACTATAGAAAATTTAGTCAAAATTTTATTTCTATAGAAAATTTAGTCAAAATTTTATTTCTAAAGAAAATTTAGTCAAAATTTTATTTGTATAGAAAATTTTGTCAAAATTTTATTTGTATAGAAAATTATGTCAAAATTTTATTTGTATAGAAAATTTTTTCAAAATTTTATTTCTATAGAAAATGTTGTCAAAATTTTATTTTTATAGCAAATTTTGTCAAACTTTTATTTCTATAGAAAATTTTATTAAAATTTTATTTCTATAGAAAATTTTGTTAGCATTTTATTTCTATAGAAAATTTTGCCAAAATTTTATGTCTGTAGAAAATTTTGTCAAAATTTTATTTCTATAGAAAATTTTGTCAACATTTTATTTATATAAAAAATGTTGTCAAAATTTTATTTCAATAGAAACATTTGTCGAAATTTTATTTCTATAGAAAATTTTGTCAAAATTTTATTTCTATAGAAAATTGTGTCAAAATTTTATTTCTATAGAAAATTTTGTCAAAATTATATTTCTATAGAAAATTTTGTCAAAATTTTATTTGTGTAGAAAAATTGAAAACAGTTACGTTTTTAATTCAAAATTTTGCCATTTCTGTGTATTTATATGCCGATTTTTCTGAAATTAGAAATTCAGAGATTCAATAGAATTTTTTTTTCAACATTTTATTTCTATATAAAATGTTGTCGAAATTTTATTTCTATAGAAAATTTTGTCAGCATTTTATTTCTATAAAAAATTTTGTCAAAATTTTATGACTGTAGAAAATTTTGCCAAATTATATTTCTACAGAAAATTTTGTCAAATTTTTATTTCTATAGAAAATGTTGTTAGCATTTTATTTCTATAGAAAATGTTGTCAAAATTTTATTTCGATAGAAAATATTGTCAAAATTTTATATCTATAGAAAATTCTGTCAATATTTTATTTCTATAGAAAATTTTGTCAAAATTTTATTTCTATCGAAAATTTTGTCAGAATTTTATTTTAATACAAAATTTTATCAAAATTTTATTTCTATATAAAATGTTGTCAAAATTTTATTTGTGTAGAAAATTTTGTCAAAATTTTATTTATAATGAAAATTTTGTCAAAATTTTATTTGTGTAGAAAATTTTGTCCAAATTTTATTTCTATAGAAAATTTTGTCAAATTTATATTTCTATAGAAAACTTTGTCAAAATTCTATTTCTATATAAAATGTTGTCAAAATTTTATTTCTATAGAAAATTTTGTCAAAATTTCATTTCTATAGAAAATTTTGTCAAAATTTTATTTCTATAGAAAATTTTCTCAAAATTTTATTACCATAGAAAATTTTGTCAAACTTTTATTTCTATAGAAAATGTTATTAAAATTTTATTTTTATAGAAATTTTTGTCAAATTTTTATTTCGGTAGAAAATTTTATCAAAATGTTATTTCTATACAAAATTTTGTTAGCATTTTATTTCTATAGCAAATTTTGTCAAAATTTTATGTCTGTAGAAAATTTTGTCAAAATTTTATTTCTATAGAAAATGTTGTCAGCATTTTATTTCTATAGAAAATTTTGTCAACATTTTATTTCTATAGAAATTTTTGTCAAAATTTTATTTCTATAGAAATTTTTGTCAAAATTTTATTTCTATAGAAATTTTTGTCAAAATTTTATTTCTTTAGAAATTTTTGTCAAAATTTTATTTCTATAGAAAATTTTGTCAAAATTTTATTTCTATAGAAAATTTTGTCAAAATTTTATTTCTATAGAAAATTTTGTCAAATTTATATTTTTGTAGAAAGTTTTGTCAAAATGTCATTTTTATAGATAATGGTGTAAAAATTTTATTTCTATAAAAAATTTTGTCAAAATTTTATTTCTATAGAAAATTTTGTCAAAATTTTATTTCTATAGAAAATTTTGTTAAAATTTTATTTCCATAGAAAATTTTGGCAAAATTTTATTTCTCTGTTTTAGAAATTTTATTTCTATAAAACTTTTGTCGAAATTTTATTTCTATAAAACTTTTTTCAAAAGTTTAGTTCTTTAGAAAATTTTATCAAAATTTAATTCCTTTAGAAAATGGTGTCAAAATTTTATTTCTATAGAAAATTTTGTCAGAAGTTTATATCAATTAACTGTAACTTTTTATCTTATTTTAATTTAATTATAAAGGTATTTGAGTTAAATTTAGTTTATTGTAATTTAGTTAAATTTAATTTAGTGATATATAATGACTTTACAAATAATTTACTATATTTTTATATAATTTCAATATTTAATTTAATATAATTTGTAGTATCTAGACATGAGTATAGATAAGTTTCTAAATGCACTTGCGTTACAAAACTTCCCTCTATTCGTTTATATTCAATGAAGTTCAATGTAATAATTGATTTTGTTATCATCCATTAGTGCAAAAAAAGGTCGTCGTTTGGTTTACATTAAAATCACGTTCTCATGATATTGTTTATTTTATTTTATTTTTTTTTTTTTTTGTTGAACTAAACCTTCAGACTGTTCGTAATGAAACTGTCAAACAAGACTACAAATAGAGTAGAATCTATAGTGAATATCGACTATTTAGCAAAGCTTTTTAACACATATTAGCACGTGTTAATCATTTAAAAATTCATTAAGAAACAAACGCAATTGGCAGCCAAAGTATAGCATATAATGAATAATTTTTTAAATAAACACAAATGAATTCATTAATAAATCTTGGCACAATAAATCATTTCAACTAGCCACAGGTATAGGTTAATAATTATTATTTTGTTTTAATCAAATATTGTTTATAAGTAGATTCATTATCAAATGAGGGTGGTTTATAATTTTTTTTTTAAATTCAAAAATGAAGACAATAAAGATTCTCATAAACAAATTGCAAATAAAATGATCAAAGAATATCTTTGTATTTCTTGTGGACTACACAGAAAAAAGGGATCATTTACGAAATTACACTTTCTTATTAAACAAAAACTAACCTAAACGTAAGGAAAAAACAAATCATGCCAATATTAACCTTTCCCACTAATCGTATGAAAATTTTCTTATGCTTTAGTTTACATTGAATTTATTTGTAGGTCATTTTTATTAAAATAAATTTATTAAATTTAATTATTATTAATTTATTATTACAATTAATTTATATAAACCATACTTTAATTCAGGACATTTTACAAGCATACTTGAAAATAATAAAATTAAATTAATACCAAATATTTTTTCCAACAAAAAATAAATAAATTTAGAATCAATTTAAAGATGGATTTTTTTCTGTGTACAAATTGAATAATCTAATGTTTAGCTATAATATTTAAACGTAGCAATATACCTTGAAGACATGAAGATTTTCCACCAGCACCTTAGCCAATTCATCATATTCACCAATAAACAATAGCAACAACAACAACCAAATACAACAATGAAATTGAAAACCATGACAAAAACGTTAGAAGAAACGAATTATGGAAAATTCATCACCTCCAGTCAAAAAAATGTCTGAGACAAAACAATGGAGGAATCCAAAAAACAAAGATGATGCAGTTATAAATGTCCAAAACAAAACCAAACGTTTTTGACGCTTATGAAAATAAAAAAGTTTGGGAAAAATTATTGAAAATGAGGATTGTAGTAACATGCGGTTACTTTGAAATACAAATACGAAAGACAAGTTGAAGGATTGCATGATAATGGTAAGTGATACGTAGATACGACCCAACCCAGTCTGGATGAAATATGATTATAAAGCAAGCAAGTAGTATACAGGGTGACTGACATGTATTGCAACCAACTTCAGTATGCTATAATTTATAAATCAAACTTCTGACAGCTGGCAGATTCTTTTCAGTGATAGGTCATTTTATTTTTTACAAGCTTACAAATGCATTTTGATCTATTGGATTTAGAAACAGAGTTATTCGTGATGGAGTTCAAAGGTAATGGTGTGATTATTTTATATATGGCATATGCGGTTATCGTTTAAAACCTTCAACAATTATATGTGAATAGATAATTTACTTCTCGTACCTTCACTCGTTAACTTGATGCCTGCAGTATTACATCGCTTCCAAAAAGTGGACGAAAACCAAAACCATTACAACAACGCAAATGATACAAAAATTGAAGGCCAAATTTGATCAAAATCCTCCAGAACGAAATATTCTTTGAGAAGCCAGGACAGCTGAAAATTTACACCTTCGATATGCCATCAGCAGTGATGTTCTAATTTCTATAGAAATAACATTTTGATACAATTTTCTATAGAAATAAAATTTTGACAAAATTTTTTATAAAAATAAAATGATAAAACTATTTTCTATAGACAAATGTTGACCACATTTTCTAAAGAAATAAAATTTTGATAAAATTTTCTAAAGAAATAAAATTTTGATAAAATTTTCTATAGAAATAAAATTTTGACAAAATTTTCTATAGAAATAAAATTTTGACAAAATTTACAAACTTTTCTATAAACAAAATTTTTACAACATTTTCTATATAAATAACATTTTGAGAAAATTTTCTATAGAAATACAATTTTTACCAAATTATCGATAGAAAACAAAATTGAGACAAAATTTTCTATAGAAATAAAATTTTGACAAAATTTTCTATAGAAATAAAATTTTGACAAATTTTTCTATAGAAATAAAATTTTGACAAATTTTTCTGTAGAAATAAAATTTTGACAACATTTTCTATAAATAAAATGTTTACAAAATTATCTATAGAAAAAAACTGTTTCACAAAATTTTCTATAGAAATAAAATTTTGAAAAAATTTTCTATAGAAATAAAATTTTGACTAAATTTTCTATAGAAATAAAATTTTGACTAAATTTTCTATAGAAATAAAATTTTGAGAAAATTTTCTATAGAAATACAATTTTTACAAAATTATCTATAGAAAACAAAATTGAGACAAAATTTTCTATAAACATAAAATTTTTACAAAATTTTCAATTGAAATAAGATTTTGAAAAAAATTTTATAGAAATAAAATTTTGACACAATAAAATTTTTAAAAAATTTCTATAGAAATAAAATTTTGACACAATACAATTTTTACAAAATTTTCTATAGGAATAACATTTTTACACAATAAAATTGTTTATAAAAATTACATGTTGAAAATATTTTCTATAGAAAAAAATTTTGACAAAATTTTCTATAGAAATAAAACTTTGACAAAATTTTCTATAGAAATAAATTTTTGACTAAATTCTCTATAGACATAAACTTTGACAAATTTTTCTGTAGAAATAAAATTTTGACAAATTTTTCTATAGAAATAAAATGTTGACAGCATTTTCTATAAATAAAATTTTTACAAAATTATCTATGGAACAAAACTGTTTCACAAAATTTTTATAGAAATAAAATGTTGACACAATTTTCTATAGAAATAAAATTTTGACTAAATTTTCTATAGAAATAAATGTTTTACAAAATTGCCTATAGAAATAACATTTTGACAAAATTTTCTACAGAAATAAAATTTTGACAACATTTTCTATAAATAAAATGTTTACAAAATTATCTATAGAAAAAAACTGTTTAATAAAATGTTGAAAAAATTTTCTATAGAAATAAAATTTTGACTAAATTTTCTATAGAAATAAAATTTTGACTAAATTTTCTATAGAAATAAAATTTTTACAAAATTGCCTATAGAAATAACATTTTGACAAAATTTTCTATAGAAATAAAATTTTGAGGAAATTTTCTATAGAAATACCATTTTTACAAAATTATCTATAGAAAACAAAATTGAGACAAAATTTTCTATAAAAATAAAATTTTGACAAATTTTCAATTGAAATAAGATTTTGACAAAATTTTCCATAGAAATAAAATTTTGACAAAATTTTTATAGCAATAAAATTTTGACACAATAAAATTTTTAAAAAATTTCTATAGAAATAAAATTTTGACACAATACAATTTTTACAAAATTTTCTATAGGAATAACATTTTTACACAATAAAATTGTTTATAAAAATTAAATGTTGAAAATATTTTCTATAGAAAAAAATTTTGACAAAATTTTCTATAGAAATAAAATTTTGACAAAATTTTCTATAGAAATAAAACTTTGACAAAATTTTCTATAGAAATAGCATTTTGACTAAATTCTCTATAGATATAAACTTTTGACAAAATTTTCAATAGAAATAAAATTTTTACAAAATTATCTATGGAACAAAACTGTTTCACAAAATTCTTATAGAAATAAAATGTTGACACAATTTTCTATATAAATAAAATATTGAAAAAATTTTCTATAGAAATAAAATTTTGACTAAATTTTCTATAGAAATAAATGTTTTACAAAATTGCCTATAGAAAAAACATTTTGTGAAATTTTCTATAGAAATAAAATTTTGACAAAATTTTCTATAGAAGTAAAATTTTTCTACAAATTTTTCTACAAAAATACAATTTTTACAAAAGTTTCTATAGAAATAAAATGTTGACAAAAATTTTCTCTAGGAATAAAATTTTGACAAAATTTTCTATAGAAATAAAATTTTGACAATATTATCTATAAAAAATAAAATGTTTGACAAAATTTTCTATAGAAATAAAATTTTGACACAATAAAATTTTGACTAAATTTTCTATAGAAGTAAATTTTGACAAAATTTTCTATAGAAATAAAATGTTGACAGCATTTCCTATAAATAACAGTTTTATAAAATTATCTATAGAAATACAATTTTTACAAAATTATCTATAGAAAAAAACTGTTTCACAAAATTTTTATAGAAATGAAATATTGACACAATTTTCTTTATAAATAAAATTTTGAAAAAATTTTCTATAAAAATTAAATTTTGAAAAAATTTTCTATAGAAATAAAATTTTGACTAAATTTTTTATAGAAATAAAATTTTTACAAAATTGCCTATAGAAATAAAATTTTGGAAAAAGTTTCTATAGAAATAACATTTTGACAAAATTTTCTACAGAAATACAATTTTTACAAAAGTTTCTATAGAAATAAAATGTTGACAAAATTTTCTACAGGAATAAAATTTTAACAAAATTTTCTATAGAAATAAAATTTCGACAAAATTTTCTATAGAAATAAAATTTTGCAAAATTTTCTAAAGAAATAAAATTTTGAGAAAATTTTGAGAAAATTTTCTATAGAAATAAAATTTTGAGAAAATTTTCTATAGAAAAAAATTTTGACAAAATTATCTATAGAAAATAAAATGTTTGACAAGCTTTTTTATAGAAGTAAAATTTTGACAAAATTTTGTATAGAAATAAAATTTTGACACAATAAAATAAAATGTTGACAAAGTTATCTATAGAAAATAAAATGTTTGACAACATTTTCTATAGTAATAAAATTTTGAGAAAATTTTCTATAGAACTAAAATTTTGAGAAAATTTTCTATAGAAATAAAATTTTGAGAAAATTTTCTATAGAAAAAAAAATTTTGACAAAATTTTCTATAGAAATAAAATTTTGAGAAGATTTTCTATAGAAATAAAATTTTGAGAAGATTTTCTATTCAAATAAGATTTTGACAAACTTTTTCATAGAAATAAAATTTTGACAAAATTTTCTATAGAAAGTAAAATGTTTGACAAAATTTTCTATAGAAAGTAAAATGTTTGACAAAATTTTCTATAGAAATAAAATTTTGACACTAAAAAGTTTTTACAAAATTTGTTATAAAAATTAAATGTTGACAAATTTTTCTATATATAAAATTTTGACAAAATCTTCTATAGATATATAAGATTTTGACAAAATTTTCTATAGAAATAAATTTTTGACAAATTTTTCTATAGAAATAAAATGTTGACAAATCTTTCTATAGAAATAAAATTTTGACAAAGTTGTCTGTAGATATAAAAAAAAATTTTTTCTATAGAAATAAAATTTTGGCAAAATTTTTTATAGAAATAAAATTTTGACGACATAAATTTAGATTTTTTAATTTGGTAGAATTGTGGTAAAATTTTCTTGAAATTTTGGTAGATTGTTTTTGGTACGTGTGGCAACCGTGGAACCAACATCGATTCAAGATTGCTCTCTAAACGACAATATGTTTACCCGAAAGGCAGGTCTACTGAGACCGCATTTACATGAACAAAGTCAGCTTTATTGAAAGCTCACTACACCTCTAAAACCATTCAAGATCAAAATGTTATTTTTGGACGGAAAAGAACATTTTTGCGACAAAAAAGTGGCACCAAAATGTAGAAGGAGACAAAGAAGGGGGTTACTCGTCATTTATTTCAATTACACTAAAAGAAAAAATACTTTTCTGCGGAACGAAATTTTAGACAAACGACAGTCTGTTAAGTGTAGGGTACTTCAGATTCGATATGACCAAGCTTTCTTGTACACCGTACATTTTTTTAGTTTATATTTTTAGTTTTAAGATAAACACAAAAATTTGCACCATCATAACATGCATAGCACAAAATATCCAATTCATTGTCAACCCTTTGGCTTTGATGGTAAACAATGTTAATTGAAATTTAATTACCCTCCGAAAAGGAGAACGTGTCTCAAATAACCAATAACCCAACCATATGCTGTGTTCTCTATGCCTATACTCAGAGACCCCAAAAGCAATTCATTAACACCCAACCCAGAGAGAAGGGATACAAAAACAAAAACAAACGGAAAAATATTTAAGCATACAAAATATGGAAATTTTATGTAATCGAATCGAAAGAAATGCATTATTAAATGCAACTCAATGAACATTTGTGTCAATACACCATAAAATAAAACATTTGTCATTCTTTCACCTTTTTCGTTGATTTTGTTTTTTAAGTTCAAGTATATAAAAGAATTTGTAATGAAGTCACATGTAGGGAAAACATGGCTTGAATAAAGTCCAGAATCCATAACAAACAAAAAAAAATAGAGAACCTTCAAAAACTCTATTTCGGCTTAAATTGGATAAGACAAACAGGATTCCAGTTTTTGTTTTTGGGGGGAAAGATGGCCAATGCTCAGTGGCCTGATGCATTGGGAGTGGGGGACACAACATCTGCCTATAGAATTACATAAGAGCAAAAGGTTCTAACCAGCCGGAAATTTCTCTATGAGTCGTCTTATCAATGGATGCCTGGTTTAGTGGTACTTGAGTAAAGTAGGGGAATGTGAAAGAAAAAAGAAATTTCGGTAATAAAATATGCCCTTATAGACGAGTGGATATTTGTCCAAACACTTTAAGTGTGTGTCAATATAAAAGCAAACGTTTTTGGAATTTTTTATTCCAAGAGAAATTTGAGATCTTTTCTCATAAGACATTTCGTTCTTTGAGGTGTCATAAAATCTATGTTGTTTGGATTTTAAGCAGTTGAAAAGAGCTTGCGTTACAACCTTTAGCCAGGTGTGAATGACATTTTAAAGGTCTGTGCAGAATTGGAGATATAAAAGTCAAACAAGTCGATCTTAGATTAAATGACAAACTTTGAGAAAGTGGAAAAATTCCCAAAATCGGTTTTTTTAAAATTTTAAAAGCCGAGAATTAAAATATTTGATATAGCAATTCCTGGCATGAGCAAGCTGTGAAAACGATTTGTATTTGACGGTATTTATGTTCAATTCGAGAGACTTTTTCCGTCGTTATCTAACAGGCAATCAAATATGGATAGTGTTCCGCAATAACCAAAGACTTTTCGAAACGTAAGATTGTATCACCGATTACTGGGATTCACAAAGTCAGATTTACATCGACAGATTGAAGATAGTGTTACCGTTGTGTCTCCATAGCGGCAAATTTGCAATTTCTTTCCACCGATGATACAGTTTTACCACTTTTTTGTTGTTACCCTAAATATAACAGCTTTTGCAATTTTGTGCACCTTTTTGTTAGCGATTGTAATCAGAATCAAAAGGACGACATTCCAGTTATTGAATTTTCTAAAGTTGGGAATATTCGACACATTAACCTCTTGACTTATAAGTTAGTGCATATGTTTACAACACCCAGAATGAAACGAGATAGACACATGGTGTCTTTGACAATAATGGTCAGGACCGGCCCCTGTGTCGATTTAACCATGTTTGTCTCTCCGTGAACACATTTTTGTGATCAAAGCCTAAGTCGCAGTTTTAGCCCAATTGAATTCAAATTTGGTACAAGTTTTTTTTTTGGGGTCTGACTCTATTAATTGTGAAAGAAATCGTGTAAATTAAGAAATTGCTTTCGCCCGATATGCACTTACATGGCCCCAAAAGTACAATTGATAGTGTCCTAAAGTGTGCAAAATTTGGTTCAATTGAGTTCAGATTTAGATATAGTTCCCATATACAGTGAGACCTCTCAAACTTTCACACTCCGAAAAACTGAGACATCTCAAAAGTAGACAATTACAGTGACGTTTGCTGAGACATTTGCTATATTAATAAGACACCTCCCAAATATAGACAAATTTTAAGAGACCCATAGTGTCCACTTCTGACAAATTTCACTGTATATCTTTCGTCCGATTTAAACTCATATGATCACAGAGGTCATAGTTTTACTCCGATTTCTTAGGCTAATATAATTTTTCTTCCCATACCTTACCTTTTTAAATATTAATTTTTAAATTAAAGTTAAATTAATTTAATTCGTATTTTTTTATAAATATATGCCAAGGTTTCAAAATCATCTTTGTGCCATCTTTGTGAGTGACACTTTTTGTGCCACCTTTTAAAAATTCTCAACGACAACGCTTCTATCTCTGTTTTCCATCTCAATCGGCTTGGAGCTAAGTATCTAAATTGATGCCAGGTTAATCCTATAGACCGCATTTCAGCTTCGGTTGATCGTTCTCAAATTTTTCTAGGTCTTCCAACTCTTCTTCCTTTATGACTGAACGGATTTCAACCACATTTGCCACAGTATGTTGAATTCTATCAAAAATGGTAGATTTTTTACTGTTTGGTAAATTCGTAGAATTCTTGATGCTATGGTAGAATTTGCAAAACATTGCTCTCCAACTATAGAAATAAAATTTTGAAAAAAATTCTATAGAAATAAAATTTTGTATAGAAATAAAATTTTGACAAAATTTTCTATAGAAATAAAATTTTGATAAAATCTTCTATAGAAATAAAATGTCGACAAAATTTGCTATAGAAATACAATTTTGACAAAGTTTTTTAAAGAAATACAATTTTGACAAATTTCCTATAGAAATAAAATTTGACAAAATTGTCTATAGAACTGAAAGTTTGACAAAAAAGTCTATAGAAATGAAATTTTGGCAAAATTTTTCAAAGAAATAAAATTTGACAAAATTTTCTAAAGAAATATAAATTTTGACAAAATTTTCTATAGAAATAAAATTTTTACAAAATTTTCTATAAAAATATAATTTTGGCAATATTTTCTATAGAAATAAAATTTTGACAAAATTTTCTATAGAAATACAATTTTGACAAAATTTTCTATAAAAATACAATTTTGACAAAATTTTCTAAAGAAAAAAGTCTTTTTATAGTTTCCTTTAGAAATAAAATTTTAACAAAATTTTCTATAGAAATAAAATTTTGACAAAATTTTCTATAGAAATAAAATTTTGACAAAATTTTCTATAGAAATAAAATTTTGTATAGAAATAAATTTTTGCCAAAATTTTCTAAAGAAAAAAGTCTTTTTATAGCTTCCTTTAGGAATACAATTTTAACAAAATTTTCTATAGAAATAAAATTTGACAAAATTTTCTATAGAAATACAATTTTGACAAAATTTTCGATAGAACTAACATTTTGACAAACTTTTCTATAGAAATAAAATTATGACAAAATTTTATATAGAAATAAAATGTTGAAAAAATTTTCAACAAAAATAAATTTTTGACAAAATTTCCTATAGAAAAAATGTTTGTTAAAGTTTCCTATAAAAATAAAATTTGGACAAAATTTTCTATAGAAATAAAATTTGGACAAAATTTTCTATAGAAATAAAATTTTGTCAAAATTTTAACAAATTTTGTATAGAAATAAATTTTTGACAAACTTTTCTAAAGAAAAGTCTTTTTATAGTTTCCTATAGAAATAAAATTTTGACAAAATTTTCTAGAGAAATAAAATTTTGACAAAATTTTCTATAGAAATACAATTTTCACAAATTTTTCTATAGAAATAAAGTTTTGACAAATGTTTCTATAGAAATAAAAATTTGACAAGATATTCTATCGAAATAAAATTTTGACAAAATTTTGTATACCAAAAAAAAAATTTTACAAAATTTTCTATCAAAATAAAATTTTGACAATATTTTCTATAGAAATAAAATTTTGACAAAATTTTCTATAGAAATAAAATTTTGACAAACTTTTCTATAGAAATAAAATTTTGAAAAAATTTTCTATAGAAATAAAATTTTGACAAAAGTTTCTATAGAAATAAAATGTTGATAAAATTTTATATCGAAATACAATTTTGACAAAATTTTCTAAAGAAACAAGTCTTTTTATAATTTCCTTTAGAAATACAATTTTAACAAAATTTTCTATAGAAATAAAATTTGACAAAATTTTCTATAGAAATAAAATTTTGACAAAACTTTCGATAGAACTAAAATTTTGACAAACTTTTCTAAAGAAATACAATTTTGACAAATTTTCTATAGAAATAAAATTTGGCAAAATTGTCTATAGAACTGAAAGTTTGACTAAAAAGTCTATAGAAATAAAATTTTGGCAAAATTTTTCAAAGAAATACAATTTGACAAAATTTTCTATAGAAATATAAATTTTGACAAAATTTTATATAGAAATAAAATGTTGAAAAATATTTTCAACGAAAATAAATTTTTGACAAAATTTCCTAGAGAAAAAAATGTTTGTTAAAGTTTCCTATAAAAATAAAATTTGGACAAAATTTTCTATAGAAATCAAATTTGGACAAAATTTTCCATAGAAATACAATTTTGAAAAAAATTTTCTATAGAAATAACATTTTAACAAAATTTTCTATAGAAATAAAATTTTAACAAAATTTTCTATAGAAATAAAATTTTAACAAAATTTTGTATAGAAATAAATTTTTGACAAAATTTTCTAAAGAAAAAAGTCTTTTTATAGTTTCCTATAGAAATAAAATTTTGACAAAATTTTCTATAGAAATAAAATTTTGACAAAATTGTCTATAGAAATACAATTTTGACAAATTTTTCTATAGAAATAAAATTTTGTCAACATTTTCTATAGAAATAAAAATTTGACAAGATATTCTATCGAAATAAAATTTTGACAAAATTTTGTATACAAAAAAAAATTTTGACAAAATTTTCTATAGAAATAAAATTTTGACAAAATTTTCTGAACAAATAAAATTTTGTCAAAATTTTCTGGAGAAATAAAATTTTGACAAAAATTTTTGGACTAATAAAATGTTGACAAAATTTTCTAAAGAAATAATATGTTGACTATATACCTATAGAATTTTTTTCGTTAAAGTTTCCGATAGAAATAAAATTTTGACTACATCTTCTATAGAAATAACATTTTGAGAAAATTTTCTATAGAAAAAAAAATTTTGACAAAACTTTTTATAGAAATAAAATTTTTACAAAATTTTCTATAGAAATACAAATTTGACAAAATTTTCTATAGAAATAATATTTGGACAAAATTGTCTAATGAAATAAAATTTTGACAAAATTTTCTGAACAAATAAAATTTTGACAAAATTTTCTAAAGAAATAATATGTTTACTATATACCAATAGAATTTTTTTCGTTAAAGTTTCCGATAAAAATAAAATTTTGACAAAATCTTCTATAGAAATAAAATTTTGACAAAATTTTCTATAGAAATAAAATTTTTAAAAAATTTTCTATAGAAATAAAATTTTTGACAAAATTTTGTAAGAAATAAAATTTGGACAAAATTGTCTTATGAAATAAAATTTTGACACAATTTCCTATAGATTTTTTTGTTAAAGTTTCCATTAGAAATAAAATTTTGACAAAATTTTCTATAGAAATAAAATTTTGATAAAATTTTGTATAGAAATAAAATTAAAAAAAAAAATTCTATACAAATAAAATTTTGACAAAATTTTCTATAGAAATAAAATGTTGACAAAATTATCTACAGAAATAAAATTTTGACAAAATTTTCTATAGAAATAAAATGTTGACAAAATTTGTTAAAGAATTAAAATTTTTTGCAAACTTGTTTAAAGAAATAAAATTTTGAAAAAATTTTCTATAGAAATAAAAATTTGACAAAATTTTCTATAAAATAAAAATTTTACAAAAGTTTCTATAAAATAAAATTTTGACAAAATTTTCTATAGAACTAAAACTTTGACAAAAATGTCTATAGAAATAAAATTTTGACAAATTTTTCCAGAGAAATAAAATTTGACGAAATTTTTTAAAGAAATAAAAATGTTGTCAAAAATTTATTTTTATAAAAAATTTTGTCTAAAGAAATAAATTTTTGACAAAATTTCCTATAGAAAAAAATGTTAAAGTTTCCTATAGAAATAAAATGTTCACAAAATTTTGTATAGAAATAAAATTTGACAAAAATTTCTCTAAGTTCTATCGAAAAAAAAATTAATAAAAAAATCTTTACTAATACAATTTTGAAAAAAGTTGTGTATAGAAATAAAATTGTTTAGCAAAAAAAAATTTAATTTTCATGTGATTTCATTGAGTGAGTTCCCCTTGTTTGGTAGATGTAGAACCAGCAATGGGTTCAAACTAAAATCGTTAAAACAGTTCCCACATGTACAGTTTAAGAGATATTTATACACCAAAAATGTGTCGATAATTGGAGGGATCATTCATACGAAGAAAGTTGTTTTACTAACCACTGAAATATGTCTGGTAATATTAGTGTCATCACGCTGAAGAGTATGACCAATCCACTGCAATGTACGGATTTCAGAATCCATCTGATTTGCTGGGTGTAGGAGCTCTGCGTTCGTTATTAGGGTGGCCAAAATATACATAGAATTCGTCAGAGGCGAATTCTACGTAATCGTTTCGTAACGCCGTTAGTAACTTTCCACGTCATAGACACATTGGACTCGAACAATCTGAGCATAACTTTTTTGCTGAATTGCTATGTCACTCAGATTATCCTGGAAATTTGTGACAGATTCTCTTCAGTCACGGGCTCTGTTGGTATAATTTTCCTTTATGACGATATGCAAGCATTCTGCACCATTATAACTTTATTTCATAAGAAGGCTTCGGCGGAATGCCTCTTCTAATGTTAGCTCAAAGAAAACTTTAATTAAACGGAACACTTAATTACTGAAAGTTGGTCATTGTTTAGCTCACTATAAACTTTCTTTAAGTTCTCTTTCATTTTATTTAAATTAATTTATATAAATTAAAGAAAATAAGAAATGGGCGTAGCTAATAAATCAAATAGTTCAAAGTTGCATTATCTAATACGATGGCATTAATTTAAAGCCTAATAATCAAAACCTACCAAACTGAATGGAATTCATTCAAGCTAAGATGGAAAAAACCGATTAATTAGATATGATTTAGATAAACAAATATACCTGATGAAATTCCAAAATCAGCACTTAATTGGAACTTAAAATTCCAATACAAAAAAAAAATTATATTCAAATGCGTATCGTGGAGGCGTTCGATTTCAACAAGTCACCGATTCAATTCAATTCAATTTTATGCATGAAGTGGAAGTGGATTAACATTAATTTTAAAGAAGAAAACAAATATCAAACTGGCAATGATTTAAACTCAAAAAGCAAATAATCATTCATAGATTCAATCCCACAATAAATATCAAGTCATCTCATTTTCAGTTACATTCAAGTATGTATTATTCAAGTAAAGACAAATTTGTAAAATGTTGAATGACATTTAGAAGAAAAAAATCCAAAACTTGGAATTTCGAAATCGACTCTTCTTGTTTTGTATTTTAATTGTAAATTTAGTTTAGCTTTTGAAATTCATGTTGGCGGCTATGAATGATGATAACGAAAATGATGATCATTGTAGAATTTGTCGATGATCATGTAGATTTTTGTAATGAACGTACTGACAACGTTGGTGGTGATGGTGATGGTGATAAATATGAGTACATTTATTTAAAGTTTCATTTGGACTACTGTTTTTTTCGTTCGAATAAACTACACCATAAAGTTAAGGGTGTCTTAAGTTGGTTATACCATTTGTAATAAATCGAAATATTTGTTATTAATCAGAATAATGTTGGTCATTACTAAAATGCAGAAGGATTGATATCAAAACATATAATCTTCAGTAGGGATGCGAGTTTTGATCCACGACCAAGATCGAATTTAATATTGGCCCAGACGACAGTAGATTCAAGATCCCGAGTTAGCCATTACCAAACGGCTTTAGGAAAAATACTTTCACCGTAGGTATGCTTAAGACTTCACAGCAAAAAATACTTCATCAGTAAGAGTTTAGTTGCGCTTTTTGGTATCGGTGAATCGATGGCAATAACGTAAACAAGTAATCAAACTAGTTTAGGATCATTTGTTTACGTTATTGCAACCAATTCATGCAGTATAGATGCATGAAAGGTAGTGTTGTTTTCCTTAACGCCAACAATGCTATACTCAAGATTATATATCACTTCTGAGCAATATTTCTATTAAAATGAGCAATTATATCAGCGCTATGTAGAAGCTGTTCTAAATCGGCACATCGCCCACAAAAATCAGCGCTGACTCGGTTGTTTTGTAAGCAGTTGGTACTGCCTCTATTCCTTACAATTCTGCTGAAATAGCACAGCAAAAAATGCTTCATCAGTAAGAGTTTAGTTGCGCTTTTTGGTATACAATAAAGTAGGCAGTGCATCCACACTGCATGAAGCGGTGGCAATAACGTAAACGAATAATCAAACTAGTTTAGGATCATTTGTTTACGTTATTGCAACCAATTCATGCAGTATAGATGCATGAAAGGTAGTGCTGTTTTCATTCACGCCAGCAATGCTTAACTCAAGATTATATCACTTCTGAGCACTATTTCTATTAAAATGAGCAATTATATCAGCGCTATGTAGAAGCTGCTCCAAATCGGGATAGCGCCCACAAAAAATTAGCGCTAATTCGGTTGGTTTGTAAGCAGTTGGTATTGTCTCTCTTCCCTACAATCCTGCTGAAATGGCGCTCCTTTTTTTGTTGGGTTATAACGTCAACCGTTCACTTTTTGGTTGCTTCTTCGAGGAACTGACACTTTTTATACCCTCCACCATAGGATGGGGGGTATATTAACCTTGTCATTCCGTTTGTAACACACCAAAATATTGCTCTAAGATCCCATAAAATATATATATTCTAGGTCGTTGTGAAATTTTGAGTCGATCTAAGCATGCTAGGCCGTAATCAGGGTGGGGGGATGAGGGGGAGGGAATTTCAGTGGAAAATTATTGTCAGGAGACTAAATTTTAAAGAAAATAAAATTTTGACAACATTTTCTATATAAATAAAATTTTGACAAAATTTTCTATATAAATAAAATTTTGCAAAAATTTTCTATTGAAATAAAATTTTTACAAAATTTTCAATTGAAATAAAATTTTGACAACATTTTCTACCGACTATGTATTTTGACTATGTATTTTACAAAATCGAGATTTTCTTCCCACATGAACATGTCTGTTTTGCCATATTTGTAAAAGACTATTAGCAAATAAGGTTGATAAAGACTTTCTCAAAATATTAAAATATTTTGTCAAAGATATTGTACCATAAATCTGATATCGACTCAAAAGTGTCTACACAAAAGGTACTAAATCATTCGGTACTGACCGGAATGAAAAAGTATTGAAAAAAGTACTATAGTACTGCATTTTCCATCCCTGCAGTTACTACGTACTCATCCGAACTTTCATTTTTAACAATGAAGAGATTAAAGACGTATCTTAGAAATTCGACTAGCGAGAGTAGACTCAATGGATTGGCATTAATGTCGGTTCAACGCCGAATAAATGTGCCGATTGAAGAAGTCATTGATTTATTTGCTGCCCAAAAAGCCCGTCGGCTCAATTTAATATTGTAAAAATATTGTATACATACCTATGCATAAATAAAATTTTCTACACATGAGATTATATGAATATTTTTTTTTTTAAGTTGAGCCCCCCCGAATTAAAATCCTGGCTAAGGCCTTGTAAGCATGTCCGTCTGTCCGTCCGTCTGTTGAAATCACGGTAACTTCGGAACGAAACAAGCTATCGACTTGAAACTTGGCACAAGTAGTTTTTATTGATGTAGGTCGGATGGTATTGTAAATGGGCCATATCGGTCCACTATTACGTATATAAACGGACCCCCAGCTGTGGCTTGAGGAGCCTATAATAATAGCATATTTCATCCGATCCGGTTGAAATTTGGTACATTGTGTAAGTATATGGTCTCTAACAACCATGCAAAAACTGGTGCATATCGGACCATAATTATATATAGCCCCCATATAAACCGATCCCCAGATTTGACCTCCGGAGACTCTTAGAGGAGCAAGATTCATCCGATCCGGTTGAAATTTGGTACGTGGTGTTAGTATATGGTCTCTAACAACCATGCAAAAATTGGTCCATATCGGTCCATAATTATATATAGTCCCCATATAAACCGATCCCCAGATTTGGTTTGCGGATCCTCTAAGAGAAGCAAGGGAGCCATCGTGGTGCAATGGTTAGCATGCTCGCCTTGCATACAGAAGGTCGTGGGTACGTGGTATTCCTGCTTCGACCGAACACCAAAAAGTTTTTCAACGGTGGATTATCCCACCTCAGTAATGCTGGTGACATTTCTGAGGGTTTTCAAAGCTTCTCTAAGTGGTTTTAGTGCAATTTGGAACGCCGTTCGGACTCGGCTATAAAAAGGAGGTCCCTTGTCATTGAGCTTAACATGGAATCGGGCAGCACTCAGTGATAAGAGAGTTCACCAATGTGGTATCACAATGGACTGAATAGTCTAAGTGAGGCTGATACATCGGGCCGCCACCTAACCTAACCTAAGAGAAGCAAATTTCATCCGATCCGGCTGAAATTTGGTACATGGTATAAGTATATGTTCTCTAACAACCATGCAAAAATTGGTCCATATCGGTCCATAATTATATATAGCCCCCATATAAACCGATCCCCAGATTTGACCTCCGGAGTCTCTTAGATGTGCAAAATTCACGCAAGAATTGGTCCATATCGGTTCATAATTATATATAGCCCCCAAATATAAACCGTTCCCCAGCCTCTTGGAGGAGCAAAATTCATCCGATCCGCTTGAAATTTGCAACGTGGTGCAAGGATGTGGTCTCTAACAAACACGCAAGAATTGGTCCATATCGGTCCATAATTATATATAGGCCCCATATAAATCGTTCCCCAGATTTGATCTCCGGAGCCTCTTGGAGGAGCAAAATTCATCCGATCCGGTTGAAATTTGCAACGTGGTGTTAGTATAAGGCCGCTAATAACCATGCCAAAATTGGTCCATATCGGTCTATAGTTATATATAGCCGATCCCCAATACATATCGGTTCATAATCATGGTTGTCACTCGAGCCAAAAATAATCTATCAAAATTTTATTTTTATAGAAAATTTTGTCAAAATGTTATTTCTATAGAAAATTTTGTCAAAATTGTATTTCTAGAGAAAATTTTTTTAAAATTTTATTTCTATAGAAATTTTTTTCCAAATTTTACTTCTATAGAAAATGTTGTCAACATTTTATTTTGTCAAAATTTTATTTCTATAGAAACTTTAAACTTAATTATATAGGCATTTAATCGGCCTTTTTCAGTTTAATATATACCACGTATGGACTATGTGGTAGATATTACTGTGTTAGGAAGTTTTAAGATACCTTGCCAACGGCAAGGGTTACCGCAACCCAAGTAATTCGATTGTGGATGACAGTCTTCAGTAGAAGTTCCTACGAGGGTACATAAGCTTCGGCCTGGCCGAACTTACGGCCGTACATACTTGTTGAGTCTAAGATAATCAGTAATTGTTGAGTGAAGATGGGACTATAAGACCTTGGATTTTACAGTATCTAGTATTGATAATAGCACTGTCGAATCCCTCAACTGTCCTCTGTTTAACTCGATAATAATAGATCTCCTTTGGCAAGTGACTGTATGTTAGATGTGAATTCATTTGGAAGAGCCTCATGTAAGCTATGCAACACCATTACAGTGTGGCTGATTACAACCAACTTCGCATTGTTATCACTTCTAAAACACTCGTCTGACAACTGACAAATTTATTCCAGTGACAGTAGATTTTATTATTTACAAGTTTACAAAAGTATTTTGATCTATTGCATTTAGAAATAAAGTAAATCGTGATAGAATTCACGCGTGATGGTGCTATTGCTTTATGTTTGCTTGTTATTCGACCGTTACTAGAAAATCTTAAAGAATTTTCATGAAAAATCATGACATGAGTTCAGTTTGAAATTTGCATAAGTAAAAAAATTAATACGATCCATAATGAAGGGTATCTAAGATGCGAGCTGACTACTTGTAAAAAGATCATTTAATACTAGTTCAGTTCAGTTCACTGTTTCAATTCATTTCTTCACCGTCTTCTCAAAAAAAAAAAAAAAAAAAAAATTAAAAATTGCTGAAGTGCTACTTAATCAATGAACCATCAACTACAAAAGCTTGAATCAATTTTACCATAACAACTAAGCTTCCATCTTGGTTGTGTTGAAGATGAAGCCTATGAGTTTGGTGCTTATTGCAAGTTTATGTGAGGGGGATTTACTTATGTCTAATAGTTGACTCAGTTTCGTCGGGTTTTTCTTTTTTTTGGGGCCAAAGTTGACATTAAGTAAAACTCAATTAGAACAATTTCAAAATTAATGTTAGATCTATGCCATTCTATTTTGTATTCAAGCATATTGCAAACGTTTACTCATGACGACATTTATGTTCATATACAGACAAATAATACATCTTTTAGTATTTACAATTTGTTTTTTTTTTCTAATTTTTCATGGCCTTTATTGTTTAAACATTTAGTTGGCTGTTGTAGTTGGTTGTGGTCCCTTTAGTGTTTCGCTAATTGTGTAATGGAACAAATTTTCGTTACGCAAATCATATAGACAATAAATTGATGATTTATTGAATAGTTGAGGGAGTGTGTAACGAACATTGTTTTTTTTTGTATTATTTGTGTAACGGAAATATACTCGTATGCTGTTTTTTTGAATATTCGAAATGGTTGCCTTCAATTAGAACAAGGTTGTGTAATTGTTTATGAATTTTTTACGTATTTACATATCAATGTGATGTAAATGAAATGGAGAATGGAATTTGAAGAATGAGAAGTACTATTAATTAAAAAATAAAAACAAATACCATTTAAAGTTTGTCTGTAATGGATCGTAGGAACAATTTACCATTGATCGCATAGAGACTATCCACCATGTTCCAATATTCGGAATGGCAAGAATTTATTTTTCCTATAACAAAAAAATTGAGGTCCGAGACTCAATCTTTTATGGACTTCAATCCTATATGGATTTTAAGCATAAAATTTTTCGATTCCGAATATCGGAACATGGCGGTATAGTTGAACTTGTTTCGTATGGATTATAAATATCCATACGAGACTCATCCTTTAATGGACTTCAATCCTATATGGATTTTAAGCATAAAATTTTCCGATTTCGAATATCGGAACATGACGGTATAGTTGCACTTGTTTCGTAAGGATTATAAATATATATCATCAGGCTTCTTGAGATTGGGTTTCGCCACTTGAATACAGCGTATTTTTCTGTTTGTTTGAAAAAACGTTTTTGCATTTTCAGATTTTTTTTTTGTTATTTTGCCAACCTCCATTTTAGTGGCACATACATATTCCCTATTATCTTTGCAAATTCTACAATAGAGCGTAGGTGTTATACAAGCATTGGATATATTATAATATTATATATTTATGTTTTAATAGTTTGACGAGAATTTTTAATACCTATTTATTAGCTATATTAATTGACCATAAATAAGGAACAATTAAAAAAATGACAAGAACATTTTAGAATTCTTACCACAGTAATTAACTATTGAAATTTATGAATGGATTTAAACATACCTGAAAAGAGAAAAAAAAGAAAAATAATATTAATTTTCATAAATACTGAATATTAGGGTAGTTCGCTACTCTGTTCATTAATGAAAATTGATGACATTAAGAAAGTTTAAAATAATGTCTATAAAAATACATTTCGATTTATATTATCACACCGAAATCAATTGGTTACTTCCATTATTTTACGTGCAGCATACTCTCCAGGTCTCTCTTTCTTAAAACATATATGTTTATAGGCTGTTTCTAAATTAATATATGTTTGCATCTAAGCATATTATATTTACAAACATTTTATGTCCCAAACATATTATGTTATGTTCTAACATATTAACATATATGTCCCAAACATGTTATGCTTATTTATGAACATTATATGTTTGCACTTAAAAATATTGTGCTAAAAAATGTGAGTTCCAAACATATAATTTTTACACCCAAACATACGAAAAACAATCATTGTCGTCCGTGTAGGAACCTCCCTGTCATGTTATCCTTAGTTTGTCTTCCCAGGGCTTCAATACTGTCTTCACTAATAAAGGGTGATTCTTTTGAGGTTAGGATTTTCATGCATTAGTATTTGACAGATCACGTGGGATTTCAGACATGGTGTCAAAGAGAAAGATGCTCAGTATGCTTTGACATTTCATCATGAATAGACTTACTAACGAGCCACAACGTCGAATTTTCAGTGAATGGGCCCTAGAAAAGTTGGCAGAAAATCCGCTTTTTTATCGACAAATTTTGTTCAGCGATGAGGCTCATTTCTGGTTGAATGGCTACGTAAATAAGCAAAATTGCCGCATTTGGAGTGAAGAGCAACCAGAAGCCGTTCAAGAACTGCCCATGCATCCCGAAAAATGCACTGTTTGGTGTGGTTTGTACGCTGGTGGAATCATTGGACCGTATTTTTTCAAAGATGCTGTTGGACGCAACGTTACGGTGAATGGCGATCGCTATCGTTCGATGCTAACAAACTTTTTGTTGCCAAAAATGGAAGAACTGAACTTGGTTGACATGTGGTTTCAACAAGATGGCGCTACATGCCACACAGCTCGCGATTCTATGGCCATTTTGAGGGAAAACTTCGGAGAACAATTCATCTCAAGAAATGGACCGGTAAGGCCAAGATCATGCGATTTGACGCCTTTAGACTATTTTTTGTGGGGCTACGTGAAGTCTAAAGTCTACAGAAATAAGCCAGCAACTATTCCAGCTTTGGAAGACAACATTTCCGAAGAAATTCGGGCTATTCCGGCCGAAATGCTCGAAAAAGTTGCCCAAAATTGGACTTTCCGAATGGACCACCTAAGACGCAGCCGCGGTCAACATTTAAATGAAATTATCTTTAAAAAGTAAATGTCATGGACCAATCTAACGTTTCAAATAAAGAACCGATGAGATTTTGCAAATTTTATGCGTTTTTTTTAAAAAAAAAGTTATCAAGCTCTTAACAAATCACCCTTTAGAAAAAATTACGTTCCATGGTCGTGAACAGACGGTGACAAAATGAAACGGAAACGTTCACAAAAAATCAAAACGGAATGTTCACAATTTCGTACACGGGCGTTCACGATTTCATGAACGGCATTCGTTTTTCTTTGGCCATGAAAAGTCTTAAAATAATCGTTAGACGTTATTATGGCAACTCCCTGGGTAGTGCAATATGCTAAGGCGACTGTTAATGCGTATGGTGCAGAAAGCACAGGTTCGAGTCAAGGTAGCGGACATTTTTTTTAAATTCTGTTTATAAATTCGTAACCACAACGTTTTCAGATCGTGAACGCTGGTTGTTATTTCGACAACGCATGGTGTCATTTTATCGTTGTCAGATTGACACCGCCTGTTCTCCGTTCGACACCGCATGTGCATTGATTCACTTTCATGAACGAATCGTTTTGGAATGAGCACGGCTGCGATCTACCGCAACCGGCCAGTGTATTTAGTAAACACTAATATTTGCAATCTTAAAACACCAATTGGTAAAAAATTTTTCAACCACCAATATCCAATACAACCGACGACTACCGGTGTTTGTTAGTATGAGTGTTGGTCTCTCGAAAACACCGTAGTAAAGCAATCACACAAATTGGTTACCCATATCTCAGCAGTTTGGTATTCTCTTATTTGGTACTCTCTCAATTCTCTTGAGCTAATGCCAACTGCTGGTTATTGTTGTTGTTGAGTACAATCACACTTAAGTGCCACACTCGTTTTTTGTTTACCGAGCGTTGTTACGATGTCGATTGGTTTAAGATTGCAAGACACTGCATACGAACATTGTTATATACTAGTGGTGTTTTTATTCTCGAATTTGTATCAATGTAAAAGATCGCATGGTAATTGGTGTCTTAATCACTGCCACCGACATTTTGTGGGTAAGATTGCAATACGAAAAAAAAGCCACCGGTTGCAGTTCTTTGGAGCACGCCGTGCATGATTTTTTCTAAGAGTGTTTAGGACATTTTCCCTATAGGTGAAGTTAGGTTGGGTATAGCGGTGTTCGGTCGAAACTGGGATTGAATCCACGACCAACCCAATCCAAGGCGGGCATACTAACCATTGCAACACGGTGGCCCCCTTCCCGGAAATATTCGGTATTTTTTTGACGGTTACCCCATTGCTATCGGCTCCGCTTGAATTATGGTGACCAATCGGAGTAAATTTTCAGCTGACCTCTTTGGCAAGTAAACCCGTTCATTTTGTTTTTTTTTTTTTTTTACCAAATTTTTATACCAAATTCTACTATCGCACCTTTAGTGCAAGCGAAGCAACTCTTGGCCTCTCTCCACACTGAAAGAGAACTTTTCTTTCCTGAGCAATACAATTTTGGTCACTCAAAGTGTTCTTTTGATGCGTTCTCAATACGGGTTAGTTTTCTAATAAAGAAAATACACCGAAACCTCTCAAATTTGTACACTTTGAAAATCCGACAGCTCTCATACGTGGACACCTCCGAAATGTGGACAAAGCTTGGGCGATAGGTTTCACGTTTTTTTAATATTAAAGAGAAATTTCGTTTCCCTAAAATTTCGTTCCGGAGTAAAGTATGTTTTCTTTGGATGCAGTCTAACCTTTATGTGCATCGGTGAGCTCTTACACTTTTTGCAAGTTCATTTTTTATATGAGCTGCATCCATTCTGGAGATAAGTTGAGCTCACGACCTAGTTTTCTACCACAAGTAGAAAACTTGCTCGCCACAAGGGAGCCACCGTGTTGCATTCCGAATGTTTAAAGCTTCTCTAAGTGGTTTCACTGCAATGTGGAACGCCACCGTGGTGCAATGGTTAGCATGCCCGCCTTGCATACACAAGGTCGTGGGTTCAATTCCTGCTTCTACCGAACACCAAAAAGTTTTCCAGCGGTGGATTATCCCACCTCAGTAATGCTGGTGACATTTCTGAAGGTTTCAAAGCTTCTCTAAGTGGTTTCACTGCAAGGTGGAACGCCGTTCGGACTCGGCTATAAAAAGAATCGGGCAGCACTCAGTGATAAGAGAGAAGTTCACCAATGTGGTATCACAATGGACTGAATAGTCTAAGTGAGCCTGATACATCGGGCTGCCACCTAACCTAACCTAACCTAATGTGGAACGCCGTTCGGACTCGGCTATAAAAGGGAGGTCCCTTGTCATTGAACTTAACATAGAATCGGGCAGCACTCAGTGGTATCACAATTGACTGAATAGTCCAAGTGAGCCTGAAATATAGGGCTGCCACAATACCTAACCTAATCTAACCTACCACAAGTCTCATGGTAACGAGCAATGGTACGAGAAAAAAAAATATTTATTCATATTTAAATGCAGACAGGCTCTAAGGATAACCACTCATAGCGTCCCTGTCAAATATGAAGCACTATCACGCATGAATTCCATCACAAATAACTTTATTTCTGAATGCAATAGATCAAAATGCTTTTGTTAACTTTTAGACAATAAAATGTACTGTCACTGGAATGAATCTGTCAGCTGTCAGACCAGCAGTGATAACAATCTGAAGTTATTTGCAATACATATCATCCATAATGTACCTATAACAAATACCACAAATTATTTGTTTAAAATATCACAGGGTCGGAATTTTGTTAGTGTTTAATTATTGATCTCATTTGCTTGTCTTTTAAAAACCTACCTACCACGAAAACCTATAAGGAAATTAATTATGAAGGGCATCATAGCAATTATTGTTCAATGAATTTGTCCGTCAACATTCCATATTAGCACGCTATATAAAATATTCCTTGTCAACGGTACAATTCAATCGAAGCCAATCTAATTGAATTAATTCGAGCACAATTCATTGCAAATTGCCAATATTTGCTGATAGAATTTTGTTAATAATAAGCACGAGTTAAATTAAATGTAGTAGAAAAAATTCAGAAGGAAGGTGAAAAACGCGCTATTAACAGGGAAGGACAACCTTCATTCATCGATAAAGTTTCAATCAACTTTTTAAATTATTTTCCTCACTCATTTGTAATGTAAAATAAGCAATAAATTATTGCTTTATTTTCAAACAAACACAAAAGGAGAATTTAAAATAAGAACAAAAAACGCGAAAACCACAGTTCATTAGTTCTGTGTCTCAAGTGGTCAGTCGATAGACCAATCGATCTATGGTTCAAATAGTTTTTACTTTCGATACAATTGTAATTAATCACTGTGTGAAAAATAGCTAGATTTGTTTTCATAAATATTAATAAATTTTATTGCTGGTGTACAGTATTGTTCTCGTATAAATATTTTGCGTTTTTTGTTATGTGTAACTTTTTTTTTCTTTATTGGCCTCTCACGTTAGAGTGTCACCATAATTGAATGACATTTGAAAATTGTGAATTGTAATTTGTTGTGAGAAACAATATAAAGTTAACGTTTACGTGTCACTCACGAACAATCATATAAAAAAAAATAAAGTGATTTAATGAAATTCTTTTCCCAAATGACGTTCATATTTCATATGATATTGAAAAATGAAGTGTTTCGTGTATGGAGGAGAAGTCAAAAGGCATTATGATAATGATGCATGCGACACCAAAGAAAACTCGCAGACTTTGGTGTTTATGCAAATTTTTTCGCATTTAATAAAAAAAAATCCAAACATTTATTGAATTACGATGAGTCACAATATTTTTTGGGGTTATCATCACATGTAAATTCTTACGGAATATGATGTTTCATGCTATTTTTAGTTGATTGTTATCAAAAAGCGTGTTTTGCTTGTCGTTTTGCTGTTATCAAAAGATAGCTCATTTGTCATAACTATACTATTATGTGGTTGGACCTATAATTAATGCTACAACATAAAAATACGGGAAAATGTGGCATCACAATGGACTGAATATTCTAAGTGAGCCTAAAACAAGAGGATGTCTCTGTACGTATACCCACCATGAAGGTTAGGTAGGTGGCAGCCCGATGTATCAGGCTCACTTAGACTATTCAGTCCATTGTGATACCACATTGGTGAACTTCTCTCTTATCACTGAGTGCTGCCCGATTCCATGTTAAGATCAATGACAAGGGACCTCCTTTTTATAGCCGAGTCCGAACGGCGTTCCACATTGCAGTGAAGCCACTTAGAGAAGCTTTGAAACCCTCAGAAATGTCATCAGCATTACTGAGGTGGGATAATCCACCGCTGAAAAACTTTTTGGTGTTCGGTCGAAGCAGGAATCGAACCCACGACCATGTGTATGCAAGGCGGGCATGCTAACCATTGCACCACGGTGGCTACCCACCATGAAGAAAATGTAGGTTAATGTTAGAACTTTTTTAACTAAATTATATTAAAAGAAATATTATAAAGAAAAAATTTAAAAAAAAAATTCAAGAAAATTTATTACACTTAATTCAAAATTTATTTTTTTTTTAAGAAAAAATTAGAGTAGGAAATTGCAAAAATATCTTTTGGCGCCATACGAATTCCAATATGGACATATTTTTGGTAAGTTTAGGAAATTCGGAACTCTTTTGTTGGAAATTGGAATGTGGTTACGTTTTATGCTTTATTTGTGTATTATTTTTCCCCCTTTTTGTTCATAAAAATTATTAAAGTAAAGGAAATTTCCTCATATTGAGGAAATTTTACAATGTCTACAATACCAGAATTTTATTAACTAAATTATTATTTTATTTAAATGGACCGTCCGTGAAGGACGGTTGCCACAGTTGATAGAATTCTCCCAAAAATTAAATAAAATTTTGATACATTTTCTATAGAAATAAAGTTTTGACAAAATATTCTATAGAAATAAAATTTTGACAACATTTTCTATTGAAATAAAATCTTCACAAAATTTTCTATAGAAGTAAAATCAAAAAAAAAATTCTTAGAAATAAAATTTTGACAAAATTTTCTATAGAAATAAAATTTTGAGACAATTTTCTATAGAAATAAAGTTTTGACAAAATTTTCTATAGAAATAAAATTTTCCATTCTTTTTGTTTTGTTATTGTTGGTTTTGTTCTCTAAGCATTGTTGTTGTTTTTATTGCAGCTTAAAACCATACATTGACTAAACTACAGAGGAAAAGAACAAAATTTTCTATAGAAATAAAATTTTGACAAAATTTTCTATTGAAATAAAATTTTCACAAAATTTTCTATAGAAATGAAATTTTGACAAAATTTTCTATAGAAATAAAATTTTTACAAAATGTTCTATAGAAATAAAATTTTCACAAAATTTTCTATAGAAATGAAATTTTGACAAAATTTTCTATAGAAATAAAATTTTTACAAAATGTTCTATAGAAATAAAATTTTAACAAAATTTTCTATAGAAATAAAATTTTGACAAAATTTGCTATAGATATAAAATTTTGACAAAATTTTCTATCGAAATAAAATTTTGACAAAATTTTCTACAGAAATAAAATTTTGACAAAAATTTCTATAGAAATAAAATTTAAAAACAATCCATAGAAATAAAATTTTGACTAAAATTTCCATAGAAATAAAATTTTGATAAAAATTTCCATAGAAATAAAATTTTGACAAAATTTTCTATAGAAATAAAATTTAAAAAAAAATCCATAGAAATACAATTTTAACAAAATTTTCTATAGAAATAAAATTTTGACAACATTTTCTATAGAAATAAAATTATGATAAAATTTTCTATAAAAATAAAATTTTGACAAAATTTTCTATAGAAATAAAATCTTGACAAAATTTGCTATAAAAAAAATTTTTTTGACAATTTTTATTACAAAATTTTCGTTAGAAATAAAATTTTGACAAAATTTGCTGTAGATATAAAAATTTGTCTAAATTTTCTATAGAAATAAAATTTTGACAAAAAGTTCCATAGAAATAAAGGTTTGACACAATTTTCTATAGAAATAAAATTTTGACAAAATTTTCTATGGAAATAAAATTTTGACAAAATTTTCTATAGAAATAAAATTTTGGATTTTTTTTTTTGATTTAGTATTTTTTGGTAAAATTTCTCTTAATTTTTATATATTATGTTTAGCTCAAGTGGCAACCGTAGTTTCACGCCCCTTTTGCTTGAAGGCCAAAACAAAACTTCAAGAATTTATTTTAACCAATTTTTTATTTGACCTTTGAATTTATTAGGAAATAAAATTTTGACAAAAATTTCTATATAAATAAAATTTTCACAACATAGAAATAAAATTTAAAAAAAATCCATAGACATACAATTTTAACAAAATTTTCTATAGAAATAATATTTTGAGAAAATTTTCTATAGAAATAAAATGTTGATAAAATTTTCTATAGAAATGAAATTTTGAAAAAATTTTCTATAGAAATAAAATCTTGACAAAATTTGCTATAAAAATAAAATTTTGACAATTTTTATTACAAAATTTTCGTTAGAAATAACATTTTGACAAAATTTGCTGTAGATATAAAATTTTCACAAAGTTTTCTATAGAAATAAAATTTTGTCTAAATTTTCTATAAAAATAAAATTTTGACAAAAAGTTCCATAGAAATAAAGGTTTGACACAAGTTTCTATAGAAATAAAATGTTGACAAAATTTCCTATAGAAATAAAATTTTAACAAAATTTTCTATATAAATAAACTTTTGACAAAATTTTCTGTTGAAATAAAATTTTGGAATTTTTTTTGATTTAGTATTTTTTGGTAAAATTTGATCTTAATTTTGATATATTATGTTTAGCTCAAGTGGCAACCGTAGTTTCACGCCCCTTTTGCTTGAAGGCCAAAACAAAACTTCAAGAATTTATTTTAACCAATTTTTTTTATTTGACCTTTGAATTTATTAGGAAAAAATTTTATGTCTTCTAATAAACTTTTTCTAAAATTAAAAATATTTTTTTTTAAACAAAAAATCAATTAATAGATAAATTGATTCTATTAATCTATTAATTGAAATAAAATGCAACCACAAGCAATTTTGTTATTAATTTTTTTTTAATTGTATTTCATTTATTTTGTGTGTATTTCATTTATTTTCGATCTCCATACTGAAAAAAATATTGTTGGGAGGCCAAAGTTTTCAATTCTTTAAAATACGAATGCGATTTTTGCTTAACATAAAAGACGAATTTCTCTAATATAAAATTTTTTTCCTTGTCCAAACTTCGATAAACTTTTCCATTGAAGTTGTTTTGTCCCTAAATTAGTTTAGTGATTCGACTTAAAATTGGGTATCCTAACTTGAAGGAAAATTTCGTTTTACATGGGTCAAATTGACTTTAATATTTCTAAAAAAATCTTCAAAATTAATGATTTCGTCGATAAATTTGTTGACGTTTTGCATCTTGGCAACAAATCTTAAAAGCGTTCAAAAATGGGATATCCTTTTAAACACTTCCTTTTTCCGCTTCTTTTGCTCGGAATCATTACCAAAATCATTAATGTAAAGACAAGATCTTTGGTACCGGCTATGTTTTTTTTTCAGTGCTAATTTATCTCTTTATTAGAAAATTTAGAAAATTTTAACTAAACTATATTTCTTATATTGGAGAAATGTTAACTAATACATAATAATTTCCATGAACTACAATAAAGTTTCATTGATCTTAGTGCTCTCATTTTTAAGTGTTGGAAAATCATTTAAAAAAATGTAAAAAAAATTTTTTTGATAAATTTGTCGTTATTTGATTTCGTTGAGAATATTCGTCAACCTTTTAATAAATAGAAACTATAATCAATATTTTATTAACAGAAGAAAATCCACACATTTTTAAAGCAACCTGTTTATTGTCAAACAATTTGGTGAGTAATTCCATTGGTGTTTCCGTCAATATTTAGAATTCTTGAGGCTCTTGAATTTCCAATGACAATTCATTGCGAATTCTTTAGAGTTTAGATCACAACTATTAAAAAATCTTTCTTACAAATCTCAATACTTTTCTAAACTCTAAGCAATTGATTTTTAATACATATTCCCAATACTAACACGTAAGACTAATGACAACTCCAAAGGTTTGATAATAATGACGCTCTTACACATATACATATGATATATGGGTCAAAGAGATACTACATCGTCTCTCTCTCCCTCTCTTGTATAGGGGAAATAGACAATACATTCGTTTAACACCTGTTTGACTTTGATCGGAAATGAATGATTATTGGTAACATTGTATGATACACACACAACCAATGGAACTTTGTATTTTTGAACGAAAGCCAGATAATTATCTACGAATTTATTATGTCACACAAATGCTTATCAAATATTGATAAAATGAATAAAGCTCATTGTATGAGGGAATTAATTTGAGGGAATTGAGAAGTCCCAAATTTACTGAAATGCATTTTTATAAAATATGGAATTTTCTTAATCCAGTTGTATTGGTGACATATGTAGATATAATAATTGGGTCATTAAAACGGGAAGCTCTTTCAAATAGAAGTTTTCATTGAAAAGAAGTAAATAGAGTAATTTTGAGAGGAGATATTTTCTATGTTAAATGAGAGAGAAGTTTCATATGAGAGTTGGGTCTTGGTTGTGTGTCTATGGTATCTGAGAGAGTAATAACTCAGTAAAAGAAAGTTTTGAAGGAGCAACTGCTATTTGAATCTGAAACTGTTTTATGACAATTTCAACTTAATTTCCATTTTTCAATTTAGATAATTATCTCAATACAATAATTACACATCAATTGCAATTGATTAAATAACTAAAGCAGGGTGCATTGTTTTCTACATTAATTAACAGTTTCAATCAATTGATTGATACACAATAAAAAAAGTAGAGAAGAAGGAACTCTTTTTGTTTAAATAACAATAACACAATAAATAAGGAACTTCAAGAAAAATTATCTTATCCGAAAAACGAAGAGTCTTCGGAAAGTGTTATTTAATAGGGCTAGTGATAGAATTTTTTCTTTAATGAATCAAAGAAGTGAAAATTTATCAACAATGGTTTTGAAAAAAAAGAAGAGAAACAAAGAAACAAACCATAAATTACTTAAGATGGCCCATGGCCCAAAGAAACCCATATCTATTCTTCTAACCATAAAATGCAATATTGTCTTTGGCATTTCATCTCACTATTGAGAGCTTGACTTGTTTCTGGCTATGTCTGTCCATCCATCCATCCCATATGTCTATCTATAGTTTCTTCAATTGAAAGAAGAATTTTATTTGTTTATTTATTTTTATTGTACGTAGATAGTTGAGAAAAAAACCCTTCTTTTCTTTATTTTATGAGTTTCTGTGATAAGTTTTTGTTTTTTTTTTTTTTTATAACAAAGTCTTTTTCAACTGGCCTGCATCATTTTCTTTGGTGTCTCGTGTAGCTCATGTCATGAAGAAAAATCATAAAATTACCCGTTTTTTGTAATGAGTTGGTAAATAAGAAAAATCAACAAGTAAATTAAACAAATGTGTGTGTTTTTTATTTTTGTAGAAAAATAAAATAAACACATAATCATAAAAGAATAGGGTTTTTTTGTAAAAATAAACTAAAAAAATAAAATAAAATAGATTTGCAGGAATTTATAAAAAAAAAATAATTATTTAGCCATTTTTTAATTTAGGGGTAAAAAATTATTTCATATCTTCCCAGCAAAAAACAAAATGGAAGTTCTTCTTAAGGCACAACTTTAAAAGCACTTCCAGAAATGTCCTCCCAAAGATGTTCTTTATTTTAATTGCACAGGAAATTAATTTGAGTCAATTTTTTAAAACTCGTTTTTTTCATATTTTTAATGGGAAATTTTATTTTTTTTATTTTTTATTGTTTCAAATGGTTTAGAAACACATTAAAAATTAATAAAATAGTGCAAATGATTAAAATTTTGCCGAAAAAATGCTAAATCCTTTCTAGAAAAATTGCGAGTTTTTGAAAATATTTGATTGTCAAACGTTCCAGACAAGCGTTATAATGCATGAAAAATCATAAAAATTTTTAAAAATTATTTATTCGTCAAAATATCACAAAATTTCTTTATTCACATCCAAATCACTGGATTCGCATCACACTTTAAGAAGTGATGCAAATTCAGTGTAACGGCTGTTGAAATGGTGGACATCGGTCCTATGACAAGCCCATGCTAAAATCATCGATTCTGCACCAATTTTGCACCACTTCCCTTTACGCTTTGAAAATTTTGCTGTTATTTTATTAAAATAGCTCTTCATTCAAAGCAGAAAATTTAACTCCATTGATACGCACGAGATTTCGTCAAGATTTAATAGGAATATGTTTGTTTTCATGTCCAATTTTGATTATTTCAGAAGAAGTAATCGCGAAAATAAAGTGATTTTCAACTCGAAAACCGAACAGAGTACCGGTTTTTAAGTGGAGTAATTCTCAAAAAATTTTGAAAAAATTCTAATATGAATTTGAAGTAAAAAAGAGACGGGAGATCAATCCAAGTTCCTAAATATAAACAAATATGCACAAACTGAACATTTTTTTGTTTATTTTTCGTCTTTATAATCCGAATTTTTATTTATATATTTTTAAAGTAATTTGACATAAAATATTTATACCATATCACCTGCTTTTTAAATTAATATACATATTGTATTATTTTTTTTTTACAAAATTTGGAAAACCATTTTGTACCTATTTTGCATTCCTTTTTTGGGTCTAGAACAATTTAGGGTGACAACGCCATAGATAAAGACGAATATAAAATTCGTGGTAGGTTAGGTTAGGTGGCAGCCCGATGTATCAGGCTCACTTAGACTATTCAGTCCATTGTGATACCACATTGGTAAACTTCTCTCTTATCACTGAGTACTGCCCGATTCCATGTTAAACTCAATGACAAGGGACCTCCTTTTTATAGCCGAGTCCGAACGGCGTTCCACATTACAGTGAAACCACTTAGAGAAGCTTTGAAACCCTCAGAAATGTCACCAGCATTACTGAGGTGGGATAATCCAACGCTGAAAAACTTTTTGGTCGAATCAGGAATCGAATGCACGACCATGTGTATGCAAGGCGGGCATGCTAACCATTGCACCACGGTGGCTCCTAAAATTGGTGATAGAGCTACATTTTCCGATACAATTGGGTGGTTCGAAAATGCCCGAATGAAATAGTCTAGGAGTAAATTTTGCAAAGATAGAAAATATCTAGGAGTTCTTTTCGATAGGAAACTTGAGGTTATCTCTCTATTTTGTAGACAGGTCAAGGAAAACTACCATAGCCTTGTGAAAAATGAAACTTCAAACGAGGAATTATGCATTAGCTATACACGGCATTAGCCTATAACAGGTTGGCTGATAAGTCCCCGGTCTGACACATAGATGGCGTCGCTAGTATTAAATGCATATTATTTTTATATAGTACCAACCTTCAAATGATTCGTGTTAAAATTTGACGTCTGTAAATTAGTTTGTGAGATAGAGCGTCTTTTGTGAAGCAACTTTTGTTATTGTGAAAAAAAAAAATGGAAAAAAAGGAATTTCGTGTTTTGATAAAATACTGTTTCTGAAGGGAAAAAATACGGCGGAAGCAAAAACTTGGCTTGATAATGAGTTTCCGGACTCTGCCCCAGGGAAATCCACAATTATTGATTGGTATGCAAAATTCAAGCGTGGTAAAATGAGCACGGAGGACGGTGAACGCAGTGGACGCCCGAAAGAGGTGGTTACCGACGAAAACATAAAAAAAATCCACAAAATGATTTTGAATGACCATAAAATGAAGTTGATCGAGATATCAGAGGCCTTAAAAATATCAAAGGAACGTGTTGGCCATACCATTCATCAATATTTGGATATGCGGAAGCTCTGTGCAAAATGGGTGCCGCGCGAGCTCACATTTGGCCTGTTGATGATTCTGAGAGGTGTTTGCAGCTGTTAACTCGTAATACACCCGAGTTTTTCCCTCGATATGTGACAATGGATGAAACATGGCTCCACCACTACACTCCTGAGTCCAATCGACAGTCGGCTGAGTGGACAGCAACCGGTGAACCGTCTCCGAAGCGTGGAAAGACTGAAAAATCCGCTGGCAAAGTAATGGCCTCTGTTTTTTTGGGATGCACATGGAATAATTTTTATCGATTATCTTGAGAAGGGAAAAACCATCAACAGTGACTATTATATGGCGTTATTGCAGCGTTTGAAGCTCGAAATCGTGGCAAAACGCCACTATATGAAGAAGAAAAAAGTGCTGTTCCACCAAGACAACGCACCGTGCCACAAGTCATTGAGAACGATGGCAAAAATTCATGAATTGGGTTTCGAATTGCTCCCCAGCGACTTTTTCTTGTTCTCAGACCTCAAAAGGATGCTCGCAGGGAAAAAATTTGGCTGCAATGAAGAGGTGATCGACGAAACTGAGACCTATTTTGAGGCAAACGAAGGAGTACTACCAAAATGGTATCAAAAAATTGGAAGGTCGTTATAATCGTTGTATCGCTCTTGAAGGGAACTATGTTGAATAATAAAAACGAATTTTGACAAAAAAATGTGTTTTTCTTTGTTAGACCGGGGACTTATCAGCCAACCTGTTAATACTGTTTAGTTAAAATTTTCTAAAAATATTGAAAATTTTCTAAAAATTTCTGTTTTTTTTTCGGTGCACAGTAGTATGTCAAAAAAAAACTTATCTACCCTAAATGTTGTTGTCATATGGTCGTAAAACTTACTCAACCCAGTCCAGATTCAATGAACAACCGACCTGATTCAATATTTGTCTAGCTCCTAAGCTACTCTTGAAATATGAATCCTATCTATCAATCCTATCAATAGTAGTAAATATTATTTTTGTTTTTTTCGTTTACAACCTATTGTCATCGTAAAATGGTATTCCAAATATGATGAAAATGAACATTTGATATGGTTGTCTAGTTTTCGTTCGTTCTATCTCTTATTGTCCCATCCATAAACTGGAACAACAAGGAGAACAGGTAAACGTGTCATCCTTTTTTGGGTACCTCCTCTAAAGTTACCTGTAGGTTATACGCAGACGTGACGTTATCTCTTAGCTGGCATAATTTCGTGTTCAAATCATCATTTATGTCGTGTTTAACATGACAGGTATGTATGCCAGGCTGGTTGGCAAAAATCCAAGGTAGCAAAAAACAACGGAATGTGCACTTGATCCTTTTGATCCCCATGCTGATATCTAAGATGCCTTTACATCTTAGAACATCAGCATGAAAGAACATTTGCGTTCACCAGACCAAAAACGTATAGAATTTCCCAAGAATCATAAATGGCAAAATGTAAATCTAAATTTAATGACCGAAAGTGAACAGTAATGTTCCAAGAACTATTTAATAAAGATACTAGCACTTGTTTATTATCCATCCGGCCGTAAGACTTATCACTTGGTTACTTATGGATTTAGGTGCATATATTTGCCAAACAGGAAGTTATGAACTATGAGAATACCTTTCTTTCTAGTCACTATTGTTATTGCAAACATTTTTGGTAAGTTTTTCTTGTTTTTTTTGGTAAATTTATGGTTACTTAAAATCTCCTGCCATGTAAAAAATCACTGGCGCCTAGATTTGGTATCTTATGGTCATAAACTTATTGCTATATTTGTCAGCTTGGTGTTTTTTATTTATGGTTCATTTCCTTTTGGACTTATATACCTCTTGTCTTTTGTAAAATTATGTGTCAAACATAAAATTCCTTTCAGAGTTGAGTTTGAATTATCTTCAAAATTTAATTTATGTTGTATTTTTTTTCTACTCAAATGGAGTTTTTCCATTATTCCATTGATTATTATGTAAATTGAAATTATTTATTTTTTTATTTTTTTTTTGTTAAGTTTCAATGACAATAGAAGTGCAATTTCCAGATTGTGGGAGAGGTCGTAAAGCCATTGTCTCATATATAGGAATAAAACAAATGTTTAGTAAATTCATATATATATATTTTTTTTTTTTGGAAAATCACCTTGTATTTAATATTACAAGGTAAATTATTGTTTGATGATTTTTTTAGAAATATTTTTTTAAACTCGATGTTTTTTATAATTTAGTTATGACAATTAATCTATATGTTAATCAAAGCTTTTGTCTTAGATGAATAAAGCTTGATATCTCTATTATCATTATAATGGAATATGGATATGTAAACTATTTTTGACTCTGGGAATATGTCAATAGGGTGCTTTTATGGACATTTAAATTGAGTTAAATCCATAAAATTCCCACATAAAACTTTTAACATAACAATGGAAGAATTTCTATTAATACAATAACCTTTAAAATGTGACAGAATTGAAGAACGTAACCCTATACAGCGAAACCTCTAAAACTGAATACCGAACGCCACCCAAAAGTGTAGACTTTTAGGAAGACGTTTGTTATATTATCACATTAAAATTAACCTCTCATAAGTGGACACTTCCCAAATATAGGCAAAATTTAGGAGACCGTGAGTGTACACTTCTGAAAAGTTCCAACGTAATTTTAATTTTATAGAACATAGTTTTAAAACTATATATCTCCCCAAAAACATTTCAATACAAAAGTCCTTAAGAAATACTTTGAAGTATTTTTTTTCGAGTGTAGACATCCTTAGACATAAATAAGTATATGCGGCCGTAAGTTCGGCCAGGCCGAATCTTATTTACCCTCCACCATGGATTGCGTAGAAACTTCTACTAAAGACGGTCATACACCGTGCCACCGTGGTGCAGTGGTTAGCATGCCCGCCTTGCATACACAAGGTCGTGGGTTCGATTCCTGCTTCGACCGGACACCAAAAAGTTTTTCAACGGTGGATTATCCCACCTCAGTAATGCTGGTGACATTTCTGAGGGTTTCAAAGCTTTTCTAAGTGGTTTCAATTTGGAAAGCCGTTCGGACTCGGCTATAAAAAGGAGGTCCCTTGTCATTGAGCTTAATATGGAATCGGGCAGCACTCAGTGATAAGAGAGAAGTTCACCAATGTGGTATCACAATGGACTGAATTGTCTAAGTGAGCCTGATACATCGGGCTGCCACCTAACCTAACCTACACAATTGAATTACTTGGGTTGTGGCCGATGGCAAGGCATCTTAAAACTTCTTAACACCATCTTTTAAATTTTGAGTTAGTCCATGCGGGATATATATTAGGCAAAACAAAGGCCGAATAAATACGTATATATTAATTTCTTGACCGGTATATATAGGGAAGAAATAATTACGAACCGATATGAACACTTGTGCGGTAATTATAAAGCCAGTATTGAAATATGGGGGTCGCTATATATGGGTGCTATATATGCAATTATGAAACGATTCTACCAAAAATGACAGATTTTTTACTGTTTGGTAGACTAGTAGAATTCTTGATGTTTTGGAAGATTTTGAAAATATTCCTCTCTCACTAAGAGGTGCTTCATAAATTTTCTATAGAAATAAAATTTTGACAAAATTTTCTATAGAGATTATGTTTTGATAAAATTTTCGAAAGAACTAAAATTTTGACAAAATTTTCTATAGAAATAAAATTGACAGATTTTTTACTGTTTGGTAGAATTCTTGATGTTTTGGAAGATTTTGAAAATATTCCTCTCTAACTAAGAGGTGCTTCATTAATTTTCTATAGAAATAAAATTCTGAAAAAATGTCTATAGAAATAAAATTCTGAAAAAAGTTTCTATAGAGATTATGTTTTGACAAAATATTCTAAAGAAATAAAATTTTGACAAACTTTTCTACAGAAATAAAATTCTGAAAAAAAATTTCTATAGAAATAAAATTTTGACAAAATTTTCTACAGAAATAAAATTCTGAAAAAAAAATCTATAGAAATAAAATTTTAACAAAATTTTCTATAGAAATAAATTTTTGTTTGTTGTTGATATTGTTGACCTCTTAATTTTAATGATTTTTTATCTCATAATCTCGGCTATAGGTCTATAAATTAAACTTGAAATTGTTGGTTTCTTGTTTTTTTTATTTTCCGATATTTCGGTTGACTTCGTCAGAACCGTTTTCAAGGATTTTGTCCGCTGTCTTGTTACTTCGCTAAATTTTTTACTAAATTTTTAACAAAATTTTCTATAGAGATTATGTTTTGACAAATTTTTCTATAGAAATAAAATTTTGACAAAATTTTCTATAGAAATATAAAATTTTTACAAAATTTTCTATGGCAATAAGATTTTGGTAGATTTTTTGGCTCTTAGAGGCTCCGCAAGCCACATCTGGGGGTCCTTTTATATGGGGGCTATATATAATTATGGACTGATGTGGACCAATTTTTGCATAGTTGTTAGAGACCATTTACTAACACCATGTACCAAATTCAGCCAGATCGGATGAAATATGCTTCTCTTAGAGGCTACGCAAGCCAAATCTGGGGATCGGTTTATATGGAGGCTACATATAATTATGGACCGATGTGGACCAATTTCTACATTGTTGTTAGAGACCATATACCAACACCATGTACCAAATTTCAGCCAGTTCGGATGAAATATGTTTCTCTTAGAGGCTCCGCAAGCCAAATCTGGGGATCGGTTTATATGGGGGCTATATATAATTATGGACCGATGTGGACCAATTTTTGCATGGTTGCAAAAATTGGTCCACATCTGTTGCATGGTTCAACAGACGGACGGACATGCTCAGAATTTCACCACGACCCAGAATATATACACTTTATGGGGTCTTAGAGCAATATTTCGATGTGTTACAAACGGAATGACAAAGTTAATATACCCCCATCCTATGGTGGAGGGTATAAAAATCGTCAAATTTGGCCCCGCTGTTTACAGCTGATTTCGTATACGACGTGATGTTGTTGTGCTGTTTGTATTGATGTTTGAGTTTTGTAGAAATAAAAAGTTTTGAAAGGACTTTTACTAAATAGAAGAATTTCCCTGATGAAGACAACTAAAATTGTTGAAACATTAGGTCTGATAGCTTAAACCAATTGAAAAACTTTTAAAATAATTCTTTTTTTTTCAAAATTTTAGATCAACGACGTTCGTTTTCGATTGCAATCGCATTTCTCTTCTTCCTATACTGACTCATCAAAAACGACATTATTTTATATATCTTAAGTAAACTAGAATTTTATCATATCAAATTTAAATGCAAACATTTAATTTATTCATCTTTTAAAAATACTCACAAAATACCAAGAATTGTAAGACGAATCATCTCAAATTCCTGGTATGGTAATTTTAGTCAACATATTTGCGAATTTCTTTCTGAAAAGTCTCACTTCTAATATGATTATTTATTTGTTAAATAAAAAAAAAAATCATATGATTCTTATTACCATTATTTGCATCATCTGGAGTTTGTTTACAGTATATATGGTTCAATGTAGTTAACTAAATATTGTCCAGGTTATTGCTACAGCCATAAGTGTATATGGAGCGAAAAAAGATATTGTTAAGTAGATTCGCTTTTTTCCTTCATCTTCATTGCATATATCCATAGACGCTATAAGTTTTGCACAGATTTCGCATTCGCAAAAAAAAACTTGTTTATAATTTAAATAAATATTTAAAATAAATTAAGATAAGACAACACATCCATACAAAATCAAATATATGCTTATGCCATAGTATACCGATATGATCACGACATAATTTTGTTTATATGCTTTAGTTATTTCCGTTATGGAATAATTTGTCTAAATATTGGAAGAGTGGTGTTATAGAAATGACCTGTGTTTTTAAATCTCAAGCGAAAGGAGAATATTGAAGGAATTAAAAGGGCCAGTAGTAGAGACAAGTTAAATGGGAGAATTTTTTGTTTTAATAAATTAAAAACAAAAAACAAGAAACCCACCAGGATGGCAAATTTTGGTTAAATTTAGAAGATTTTGGTTAAACGTAGATGCAATATTGATTTCATAAAAATAAGTAAATATTTTTCGAAAAATTCAAGAAAATTTATTAACCATAATTATTTTTTTTCTTGTTAAATTAAATTTTTTAGTTCCAAAGAAAAAATTGGAGTTAAAAAACTCCATTAAAAATAAGTAACAATTTTTTTCGAAAATACAATAATCAATTAGACTTATTTTTTTCACTTGCTAAATTAAGTTTGAAGGAAAATAAAAAAAGTACACAAAAAATTATTAAAGTAAAGAAAACTTTCTCAAAACATAATAGCTCCATGAACTAAACTAGAATTAAATTGACTTTAGTGCCATATAGGGTTCGCATTTTTTAGTGTAGTAATTTAAAATGTATTCAACATAAAATTTCATAATAAATAATTGGTTATTTCTAACGAATGGAGAACTCAATTAATTTGTAAATTGAAGCAATTTACAATTTATTTATTTGTTGTATTTTTTGTTAATTTTTAATTATTTTATTATTATTCAATTATTTATTATTAATTAATGGTTACTTTATTACTTATTAATGGTTACTTTTACTTAATAATTCATTTTAAGGAAAAAAATTGCCCATTTTTCGCTTTGAATCTCTCCCCTTTTTGTTATAGTAAAATTTGTAAAAAAAATTATATATTTATTATGGTTTTAAATAATTTTTTTGAGTGCAGCATCTAAACTCGAACTTGGTACCCATATTTAGATGAAAAAAAAAAATTTAAAGAAATAAAGTTTTGACAAAAATTTTCTATAGAAATAAAATTTTGACAAAATTTTCTAAGAAATAAATTTTTACAAAATTTTCTATAGAAATAAAATTTTGATAAAATTTTCTACAGAAATAAAATTTTCTACAGAAATAAAATTTTGACAAAATTTTCTATAAAAATAAAATTTTGACAAAATTTTCTATAGAAATACAATTTTAACCAAATATTCTATAGAAATAACATTTTGACAAAATTTTGTATAGAAATAAAATTTTGACAAAATTTTCTAAAGGGTGGTTAAATTGTAAGGGCCGATGTTGAATGTGAACCACACCTAAACGCCAAGTTTTTTTGCAAATTTTATTTGACATTTCTCTATTTCAGACTTACTCAATTTGAACCGTGGAGAGATAAACAATCCAACAACGTGTTAAAGTTATCCTGACTTATTATGAAAATGGGCGTTCATTTTCGAAGAAAATCATCTTCAGTGATGAGGCACATTTTCACCTCAGTGGATTCGTCAATAAACAGAATTGCCGCATTTGGGCGAATAGAATCCAAGAGTGATTGTCGAAAAACCAATGCACCCACAATGAGTGACTGTTTGGTGCGGTTTATGGGCTGGCGGCATCATCGGGCCGTATTTTTTCCAAAATGAGGCCGGTCAGGCAGTTACTGTGAATGGTGTTCGCTATCGTGAGATGATAACGAACTTTTATGGCCCAAATTGGAAGATATGGATGTGGACGATATGTGGTTTCAGCAGGACGGTGCCACTTGCCACACAGCTAACGAAACAATGGCTCTTTTGCGCAACAAATTCAATGGCCGTGTTATCTCACGTAATGGCGATGTCAATTGGCCGCCAAGATCATGTGATTTGACACCGTTGGACTTTTTCCTTTGGGGTTATTTGAAAGAAAAGGTGTACGTCGATAAAACAGCAAAAATTCAAGAGCTAAAGGATGAGATAATTCGGCACATTAACGGCATAGAACCTCCATTATGCCTTAGCGTCATCGAAAACTTGGACCATCGGATGGAGTTGTGCCACAGAGGTCGCGGCGCCCATTTGGCCGATATTTTGTTCCATACATAATTGAGTAATACCAATATATCATAATATAATAAAATTACAATAATTTCCTTAATAGTTTGTGTTTTATTCAAAATCAACTTCGGCCCTTGAAATGTTAACCACCCTTTATAAACAGAAAATTTTGACAAAATTTTCTATAAACAGAAAATTTTGACTTAATTTTCTATAAACAGAAAATTTTGACATAATTTTGTATAGAAATAAAATGTTGACAAAATTTTTTATAGAAATAAAATTTTGACATAATTTTGTATAGAAATAAAATTTTGACAAAATTTTCTACAGAAATAAAATTTTGACAAAATTTTCTATAAAAATAAAATTTTGACATAATTTTCTATAAACTGAAAATTTTGACAAAATTTTCTATACCAATAAAATGTTGACAAAATTTTTTATAGAAATAAAATTTTGAAAAAAATTTTCTATAGAAATAAAATTTTGACAAAATTTTCTATAGAAATAAAGTTTTGACAAAATTTTCTATAGAAATAAACTTTTGATAAAATTTTCTATAAAAATAAAATTTTGACATAATTTTCTATAGCAATAAAATTTTGACAAAATTACCTCCCGGAATAAAATTTTGACAAAATTTTCTAAAGAAATATTTGGTAGATTTGTGCTAAAATTTTCTGCAAATTTTGGTAGATTTTTTTAGCGCAGGTGGTAACCGTGGTTACTACACATTGTTAAAGATCAAGCCTTACCGGCTTCTAATTTCCTCCTTAGAGCAACCAAAATGTAAAAATTATTAAAAATTTGTTGAGTGAAAGATTACCTACATTGTGCCCCTACGTGCCTACAAGACGCTATATATTAGAAAAAACCTACATGTAGCAAAGTCGGAGTATGTCTGGCAACAATGACGGTCGGTTTTTAGAGTGTCCAAGTGTGAGAGGTTTCACTGCATTTATTTATGATGTGTGTAAAGCTTTATCAACAAGATGTTATATCTTAATAATTGACAGTACACAGTATCTATTTAATGCCAAAAAATTATTTGTTTCGAGTTAAAGTTAATTATTGAGCTTCGCAATTTTCCACAGACAAATAAAATTTTCCTTATTCCAAGTGTGTCTCAAATGAAAATTAATGAAATTAACGTTAAAATGGCCTTGAATTGGCCGGAAGGATTTCTTTTCATTTTTTCTCTTGTGAGAAATTAGGAATAATCTTAAATTCTTAATATTAATCATTCAAATAGTATTAGATTGGGAGTAATCTAATAATATTTTAATAATAAGATTAGTTGGACTATTAACTATAAAGATATTCTTAATTTAATTTCAGGGGAAATATCTTAACAATAATTAGAGAAAAAGGTGAAAAAAACATTTTCAATCATTTTCTTAATTGGAAATATTCTGATGATATATTTTGTTGTGAAGTTATAAATATTAATAAAATAAGTCTTTATTTGTGAAGGCAGAAAAAATCACAAACTCTTTAAAGGAACAACATCATTTGTCATAAATACTCAATTGAACTACCATAATATTCAATAGACTCCATATTCTTACACTATTGTTGTTTTTTTTCTGCAACATATATGAGTTCTTAATTATGTTGATTTTAAAAATTCCTATTGATAAGAAAACAGGTATTGTAGTATATTGGCCCCCGTTAAGTTTACATTCCACTAGGCTTATAGATTTTTGTTCAGCATGGAAAAATGTGAAAAAAAAATAAAGCCCTTACTTACATATCGGTGGTTGTGGTGATGTCATGTGTTCGAGAAAATTAATCGAAATTCGATAAAACAAAATTCAAAGCCATTTTTGGAAAACAAGAAGATTGAAGTCAATACTAATTGAGCAAGCAACGAAAATGACAAATTGATTAATTGAATTACACATGTGTAATTTGCCACAAACAAAAAACAAACATTCTTGGCTAGGAAATACCATAAGATATATGTAGTTGTATGACAAAAAAATCGCGCTATCAACTTCATTATTATCTTTAAAAAGGTTCATAATAAATAACGTCACTCTTCGTTAGAACTTTGAGTAGTTGTTGGTAGTTTGCGAATAGACACCAACCCACCCCACCTCATGGGTGGGTGAACATTAGTCTAGTGAGTGATAGCAAAAGTAATTGAATTCACCTCAAATGTGTTTAAAGAGAGGGTGGCATGTTGAGAGTAAATTTCAAGTATGGTAGTGTTGTTGTTTTCTTTCTTAACATTCTTTCAGGTGATACAGTTTAGTTTAGTATTTGTTATCATTGTATCAACATAGTTCTGGTATTTGTTTACATTTGCTTGTTGTTGGTATTGAGTTCGGTTGGTTAGTTTCTGTATAAGCTCGCTGTTAACTTGTTGATATCAAAATTCTTATAAAGTACATATATTGAACTTTTGTATGGTTAAGAAGAAAAAATTGATACGACAAATGTTTGCTATAAATCATATAAATTCTACTCTGAAAATATTGAAGAAATAGGTGACCAATAAATAGAATTCGTTTTTTATTCGTTATGACCCCTTATGGCACCCCTTAAATATATCATTCACCACTAAATCACTAGAGTTGCTGTTGTACACCAATCTTCCCATTTTATCACTTTCCATTTTTTTTATTTTTAAAATTTATGCTAAATCCACTCACCATTTTGTATTATTTGGCCAATTAAATTCACCAACGATGTGTGTGGCTACCGAATAGCCAAAATAGGATGAAGGATTTGAATTAAATTTCACAATAGGCAGGCGATTTTCCAAATTAAAGCTGTTTGCACTCAGCACACTGTAGATTATGAAGAACAGGAGCATAATAAAAATCCTTGATATAGACATTTTTGATGTGATTGTTGTTTGTGGGGATGTTGTTGTTGTTGTCGGGGGCAATATGTTTTAATATACAAAATATATTCTCGTATTTATTTTTTTCACAAATTCCTCATATTATATATGGGAGAAGCCAAAAGCCTTTTTTCTCCTTAACTCAAGGGGGAGAAGGTCGCCAGCCAATTCTTTTTTGCGATAAGCATGGGCGCCAAAAGTATTTGGCCTGTTTTGTTGGGATGGTATTCCTTTTTTGTGTTTGTGGGGATTTCTTTGCCGTTGTTTTCTTTTTTTCTCGCTCCTTTTAATTGTAGGCCATGTGTTGTCTTTGGCTGGTTTTGTTGTTGTTGCTTTGTTTTGCTTTCTTGAGAATTGCGTTACACTTTGGTTCGTTTAGATCTATACTCCACACCGGTCGCACTTGGAGATCTTGAGGAGAGTATATGTAAACAACTTTAAATTAATCGCAAAAACCGGTCACTCGTCACGTTATTTTGTTGGTAGCACAGGAGGTTTTTTTTACTTTTTTGTTTTTATCTTGAGATAGTTTTTTTTTGCTGCGTCAACGTAGGCAGCGTAGTCAACGATTGCCACTTTTATTAATTTATACTGTTGTTATTGCTATTGTTAACAATCTTCTCTTTTATATGAATAGGATGAATGAGTTAGATTTGGTTATCTTCTCTTTTACACACACACACACATAAAGACTCCAATTTGTTTTCTTAGGGGGGCCTTTAATAGAAAACGTGCTTCTTCGTTTGTTATACTCAGCCAACCATAAACACTCATACAATCTCAGTTACTCACTTAGCTCCAAAATGTGGAGAGAACCGTTGTTATTTTTGACTTCTGAGGTGATTTAGTATCTTCTTGTTTCTAATGGGTGGTGAGAGCGATTAACTGGTATGTGTATGTTGAGGAGACGTTGGAAGGGAGAATAAAGTTTGCTGGGAGTTAAACTGAAGTTAGCACTGATTAAGACACTAGTGTTGTTATTGTTGTTTTTGTCATTTCGGCATTGACATATACACAACGACCATTAACCGATTAGACTGTTTGTTAAATCGTATTCGTGGTATTTTGCATTTACTTAGAAACTGTGAACCCTTGCTTGTTGGAAAATGTCGGCTTAATTTCTAAGTTGCAGTGATGCTGACACTCTCTCTCCCTAGCTTGTAATAACAATTAACCTTCACAAAAGATGCACACCGTATCATTTAGAAATAAAAAAAAACACTTAACACCATACAGCAACAGGTAGGTTGACCGGCTTGGTATAGTTTGCCTTGCATTGGTTGAATTACTCTCAAATACAACTGCAGGTATTGTAAAATGCACTTGTATTTTTGCCTTGAATACAGCAAACAGAAACAATATGGGCTCTAATGATAATGGGTGGTGGTAGGGTGCAGGTAGGTCAACAAACACTTGATATTCAAATTATATAAAGACAGACAATAATTTTTATTTTTTATTCACTCCAAACATTTATTTAAATTTCCATTCACTTGGTCAAAATACTCATAGATTATTTTGCATCATTTTTTTAAATATATATTTTTAACACAACTAAAAGCCATTGGCGTCATTTATGACAGGGCGGAATTCGGCCGTTAAAATACACACACACACGTTATCTTATCTTCCATATGAAAAATTAACGAAGCATATGAAAACTTTAAACTATAGAAATTATATTTAGAAAATTTGGTTGGTCGGTTATGTTTTTTCAAATAATTTTAAACTTTTATTAAAAGCATAGCTTAAACAAATTATGCAAGTTTTGAATTTGCAATGTCGTTCAGGTAATTTGTAATAACAACTTTTTTTTACCAATTTTAAGACCACTAGTTTTCATAAAAAAAATCACTTTTATTGTAATAGTGGTGCTTTATAGCTTAACCGATCATTTTTTCATTCCTTAGCTAATTTGTTTACTTTATAACATTCTGTTGTTGTTGTTATTACTATGAAATTCATTCATTTTTTATTTATTTCTTGTCACTAAATAAGATTTCCTATTATTTCTTATTTTAATTATCGTTGTACTTCGCTAATAAAAACCCGCGTTCTCGATTATACCATCCGCGTCACCGCCAATACGTTCGAACGATTCACACTATCTGTTCTATACTCTCACGAATTGTTAATCGAATGGTCACTTGGCATGCTTTACAACCGCAACATGTTTGATGGAACTATATAGAATCCACCCCATACATACATACGATCCACATAGATGTTCTCTGCTTAATGTTTACTCAGGCTTTGTAGCTATGCATGCCATGTTAGCGGTAAGTTTACATGGCTTACATACCACAGACGAACATACATATTTGTGTAAGTGGTATGAAAATGTTGTGTTTTGATTAAATTTGGTTCGAATCAACTGCGCATAGAAGATGGGAAATTAACAGCAGCAATTTTCAAACAATGTCATTTTGTTATATACATATTCAAAATGTTTGTATATTTATCAAAGTCCACAAACTCAAATGGCAATGGAAAAATATTAAAAAAAAATTGTAAAACTATTTTCAATATAATTTATTAACCAAAAAAACCCTATTATTTATGGGAGTTTTATTGAAAAACTTTTCAAATTAATAGAAACATGTTCGACTCTAGCTCAACCAATTGGTTTTTGTTCGAAGCCTAACATGTTTGGTTCGAGTAGATGACTGTGGCTTTTAAACTGTAAGAAAATGGTTGTTCGCATTACACTAGGCAACGGATGTTCGTTAGTAAAGCGGAGGAACACTTTAATTTCAGATACTCTCAAAATAAGTCAACGAAAATTTCAAAAGCCAATTTGGCAGTTTTAGTTATTTTAAATTATTTAGTTGGCAAAATATCACAAAATTTTTTTAAATCACATTCAATACATTGAATTCGGATCAGACCTTAAGGGAGTGATGTAAGTTCATTGCAACGGCTGTAAAAATAGTAGACATTCCTCCTACGACAAGCCCATGTTATATTCATCGCTTCTGCGCCAATTTTGCAGCGCTTTCGGATCCAAAAAGATCCTTTTTTTGGTGACGTTTTTTGCTGGGAACTTCCTTTTTCCAGGTACCTAGAGAGTCGCTCTTGAAATCGAGTTCATAAAATTAATATCAACTTTCGGTGGTATCACCATGGACTGAATTGTCTAAGTGAGCCTGATACATCGGGCTGCCACCTAACCTTCGGTGACCGCCTTGCATACACAGGGTAATGGGTTCAATCGCAGTTGCGACCAAACACCAAAATTATCCCCTCTCATCTCAAACAAGAAGAAATAATTAAAAATAATGTTAATGTTGTTTTGTGCCAAAAATTATGTGTTTTAGCCAAACATAAAATGCTTGCAGTATTTGTCGGGCTCTTGTCGCCAAATTGGCATGTTTTTGTCTCCAAAATTTCGAGGTTAGCCCCATTTTTTCACAATTACTTTTCTTTATTAAACCATTTTAAAGAATATAAATTTTATAAAAAGTTGCTTTGAGCTATTCCCCATCAAGTTATATTAAAATTTGCATCGAAGAGGTATAATTTTATACTTTTGTTTACTGATTTACTATACCCTCCACCATAGGATGGGGGTATATTAACTTTGTCATTCCGTTTGTAACACATCGAAATATTGCTCTACGACCACCATGCAAAAATTGGTCCATATCGGTCCATTTTTACGTATAGCCCCCATATAAACGGACCCCCAAATTTGGCTTGCGATTGCTCTAAGAGAAGCAAATATCATCCGATCCGGCTGAAATTTGGTACATGGTGTAAGTATATATTCTCCAACAACCATGCAAAAATTGGTCCACATCGGTCCATAATTATATACAGTCTCCATATAAACCGATCCCCGGATTTGGCTTGTGGAGCCTCTAAGAGAAGCAAATTTCATCCGATCCGGCTGAAATTTGGTACATGGTGTTGGTATATGTTCTGTAATGACCATGCAAAAATTGGTCCACATCGGCCCATAATTATATATAGCCCCCATATAAACCGATCCCCAGATTTGACTTCCGGAGCCTCTTAGAGGAGCAAAAGTCACCCGATCCCATTAAAATTTGGTACATGGTGTTAGTATATTGTTTCTAACAACCATGCCAAAATTGGTCCATATCGGTTCATAATTATATATAGCCCCCATATAAACCGATCCCCAGATTTGACTTTCGGAGCCTCTTAGAGGAGCAAAAGTCATCCGATCCAATTAAAATTTGGTACATGGTGTTAGTATATTGTCTCTAACAACCATGCAAGAATTGGTCCATATCGGTCCATAATTATATATAGCCCCCATATAAATCGATTCCCAGATTTGTCCTCCGGAGCCTCTTGGAGGAGCAAAATTCATCCGATCCGATTTAAATTTGGAACATGGTGTTAGAATGTGGTCTCTAAGAAACACGCAAGAATTGGTCAATATCGGTCCATAATTATATATAGCCTCCATATAAACCGTTCTCCAGATTTGATCTCCGGAGCCACTAAGAGGAACAAAATTCATCCGATCTTGTTGAAACTTGCAACGTGGTGTTAGTATAAGGCCGCTAATAACCATGCCAAAATTGGTCCGTATCGGTCTATAGTTATATATAGCCGATCCCCAATCACACAAAAATTAGGTTAGGTTAGATTATGTGGCAGCCCGATGTATCAGGCTCACTTAGACTATTCAGTCCATTGTGATACCACAGTGGTGAACTTCTCTCTTATCACTGAGTGCTGCCCTATTCCATGTTAAGCTCAATGACAAGGGACCTCCTTTTTATAGCCGAGTCCGAACGGCGTTCCACATTCCAGTGAAACCACTTGGAAACCCTCAGAAATGTCACCAGTATTACTGAGGTGGGATAATCCACCGCTGAAAAACTTTTTGGTGTTCGGTCGTAGCAGGAATCGAACCCACGACATTGTGTATGCAAGGCGGGCATGCTAACCATTGCACCCCGGTGGCTCCTAATCACACAAAAATTGGTCCATATCGGTTCATAATCATGGTTGCCACTCGAGCCAAAAATAATCTACAAAAATTTTATTTTTTAGAAAACATTGTCAAAATGTTTTTTCTATAGAAAATTTTGCCAAAATTTTATTTATATAGAAAATTTTTTCCAAATTTTATTTCTATAGAAAATTTTGTCAAAATTTTATTTCTATAGAAAATTTTTTCCAAATTTTATTTCTATAGAAAATTTTGTCAAAATTTTATTTCTATAGAAAATTTTTTCCAAATTTTATTTCTATAGAAAATTTTTTCCATTTTACTTCTATAGAAAATGTTGTCAAAATTTTATTTCTATAGAAACTTTAAACTTAATTATATACGTCTTTAATCCGCCTTTTTATTTAGTTTAATATATACCACGTATGTCCTATGTGGTGTATAGATATTACGGTGTTAGGAAGTTTTAAGATACCTTGCCATCGGCCAAGTAATTCGATTGTGGATGACAGTCTTCAGTAGAAGTTTCTACGCAATCCATGGTGGAGGGTACATAAGCTTCGGCCTGGCCGAACTTACGGCCGTATATACTTGTTTTTGATTTGATTTTAATGGCTAAACTCGAACTTAGTACTCACAATTAACTTAAAATTTCTCACAAAAATTCTCAATAAATTTTTGACAAGTTTTTTATGAAAAAAAATATTTATTTATTAGTAATAATAAATTATGAAAATAAATACACATAATGTTAAAATTTTTGACCTTATTAAAAAAACAAGTATATACGCCCGTAAGTTCGGCCATACCGAATCTTATGTACCCTCCACCATGGATTGCGTAGAAACTTCTACGAAAGACTGTCATCCACAAATTTCACCTCACTCGGATGAAATTTGCTCCTCCAAGAGGCTCCAAAACCAAATCTCGGGAACGATTTATATGGGGGCTGTATATAATTATGGACTGATATGGACCACTTTTGGCATGGTTGTTAAATATCATATACTACCACCACGTACCAAATTTCAACCAGATCGGATGAATTTTGCTTCTCCAAAAGTCACCGGAGGTCAAATCTGGGAATGGGTTTATATGGGGGCTATATATAATTATGGACTGATATGAACCAATTCCTGCATGGTTGTTGGATACCATATACCAACATCACGTACCAAATTTCAACCGAATCGGATGAATTTTGATCTTCCAAGAGGCTCCGGAGGACTGATATGAACCAATTCCTGCATGGTTGTTGGATACCATATACTAACACCACGTGCCAAATTTCAACCTGATCGGGTGAATTTTGCTCTTCCAGGGGGCTCCGAAGGTCAAATCTGGTGATCGGTTTATATGGGGGCTACATATAATTATTTACCGATATGGACCTATTCCTGCATGGTTGTTAGAGATCATATACTAACACCACGTACCAAATTTCACGCGAATCGGATGAAATATTGCTCATCCATGGGACTCCGGAGGTCAAATCTTTTATATGGGGGCTATATATAATTATGGACCGATGTGGATCAATTTTGGAATGGTTGTTAGAGACCATATACTAACACCATGTACCAAATTTCAGCCAAATCGGATGAAATTTGCTTCTCTTAGAGGCTCCGCAAGCCAAATCGGGGGATTGATTTATATGGGGCTGTATATAATTATGGACCGATGTGGACCTATTTTTGTGTAGTTGTTAGAGACCATATGCTAACACCATGTACCAAATGTCAGCCGGATCGGATGAAATTTGCTTCTATTAGAGGTTCCGCAAGTCAAATCTGGGGATCGGTTTATATGGGGGCTATATATAATTATGAACCGATATGGACCAATTTTTGCATGGTTGTTAGAGGCCATATACTAACATTATGTACCAAATTTCAACCGGATCGGATAAATTTTGCTCCTCCAAGAGGCTCTGCAAGCCAAATCTGAGCGTCGGTTTATATGGGGGATATACGTAAAAGTGGTCCGATATGGCCCATTTGCAATACCTTCCGACGTACATCAATAAAAACTATTTGTGCCAAGTTTCAAGTCGATAGCTTGTTTTGTTCGGAAGTTAGCGTGATTTCAACAGACGGGCGGATGGACGGATGGACGGGCATGCTTAGATCGACTCAGGATTTCACCACGACCCAGAATATATGTACTTTATGGGGAGCAATATTTCGATGTGTTACAAACAGAATGGCAAAGTTAATATACCCCCATCCTATGGTGGAGGGTATAACAAGAATCTCATGTTAACTTGTTTTATTAACCAGAACCGATTATAAAAAATCCCCAAGTTTATAAAAATTCCCCACCAAATCCCCATGAACCCAACACAAAAATGTCATTTACTCCAGGCAAAAAAGCCCAATACACTGAAAAAACAGTGAACCCACCAGGAAAGATAACTTTCGATTAATTTTAGAAAATTTGGAACTTTTTTAGAAAATTTTAACTAAACGGTATTACAAGCTCTGGCATCACTCCGATATGGCAAATATAAGTAAATATTTTTCGACAAATTCAAGAAAATTTATTAGACATAACTAAATTTTTTCTGTAGTTAAAGAAAATTTTGTAGTTTTAAGAGAAATCTTGGAGTTCAAAATTGCAAGAATGTCTTTAGTGACATACGAAGTTCATGATGGACACATTTTTGGTAAAATTTACAAATTTAAAGAAATAATGAACTATTTTGTAAGAAATACGAAATTAGGAAATCTTTATGCTTTATTTGTGTATAACTTTTTCCCGTTTTTTAGTTCATTTAACTAACACACGCAAAAAATTATTTGACTAAAATAAACTTTTTCCAAACATAATGATTCTATGAACTAATATAAAGTTAATATGGCTTTAGTGAAATAGAGAGTTCACTTTTTTTGAGTGTATGGAGGAAAATTCCCAATACTGGCAACCCTGCTATCACGCTTGGATTCCATCACGATTAACTATATTTCTGAATGCAATAGATCAAAATGCTTTTGTTAGCTTGTAAACAATAAAATGAATCTGCCAGCTACACTGAAAAAACAGTGAACCCACCAGGAAGAAAACTTTCGGTTAATTTTAGAAAATTTTAAATATTTATAGAAAATTTTAACTAAACAGTATTACAAACGTTGGCATCACGCCGATGTCATAAAAATAAGTAAATATTTGTCGACGAATTCTAGAAAATTTATTAGACATAACTAAGTTTTTTCACTTGTTAAAGAAAATTTTGTAGTTTGAAGGAAAAATTTGGATTTCAAAATTGCAAGAATGTCTTTAGTGACATACGAAGTTCATGATGGACGCATTTTTGGTAAAATTTACAAATTTAAAGAAATTCTGAACTATTTTGTGGAAGACACAAATTTAGTTAATCTTTATGCTTCATTTGAGTATATTTTTTCCTCGGTTTTAGTCAATTTAACTAACGTACACAAAAAATTATTAGAATAAAGGAAACTTTCTCCAAACATAATAATTCCATGAACTAAAATAATGTTAAATTGGCTTTAGTGAAATAGAGAGTTCACTTTTTTTTGAGTGTATAATACGAGCGGTTTAGTAAATAATGTATGCAATTTGATTACATTTGAAGTTTTTACAAAGCAATTCAGAATTTACAACAATTGCAAATTTTAATTATCTTACATTTTATTTCCCGATGGGTTGGTGAACTTTTTTTGAGTGTATTGAAGAAATGATTTAGAAATATTGACCTTAATGCAATAGAATTTACTTTGAAATTAATATTCATTTACAATATTTGAGCTAATGGCAATCTCTTTTTTTTTTCAGTGTAAGTAATTTTATAGGTATAAAAAAGTCAATTGCATCGGCCGGGAATCGAACCCGGGCCGCCCGCGTGGCAGGCGAGCATTCTACCACTGAACCACCGATGCTCCTTGAAGAGCGATTCAGCATTAATTCACGCTTTGTAAAATCAAAATTTTAAACAATCAACTAAAAAAAACTACTTTCACTTTAATATGACGAACTACAACTCTTTGGCACAATACACAAGCACCAAGCAAAGAGCACTCAAAGTACTTGAGATAGCAGACAATCCTCTGCTTTTCGCAGGCAGATACTTCAAGCGTAGCAGTAGCAGAGACATCAACTTTAAAAATAGTCATACAACAGCATTTGCTTTCACATGGCCATACACTTGAGTGGCGTTGTATGGCAACAAAATCGGAGTGCTTTGGCATGAGCATCGGTGGTTCAGTGGTAGAATGCTCGCCTGCCACGCGGGCGGCCCGGGTTCGATTCCCGGCCGATGCAATACGAATTTTTTTTATAAATATTTTTTAAAATGATTCCATTTTTCCTATTACAAAGAAGGAGGAAAATAAGCATATTGAATAGGTTAATTCACATAAAAAAAGATATTTGTTTACTAAAAATGATTACACTCAAAACAGAAAGATAATTTACTTCGATCCAAAGATTTTAACCTTTATTTAAAGATTTCGATATTGAATTTTAGCCAAAGATGCGGGTTCTTTAAAATAAATCTTGGTTTACACTATAAAAGTAAACCTTCCAGAACACATTCGTGGATCTAAAATACCGCTAGCAAATCGGATAAAAATCGCGGATGCTAGGCAAGAAGTCAAATTTCTTTAAATTTATAGACTTTTCCCACAAATGCGCCCATCTTAGACTTCGTATGGCGTCAAAGCCATGTTTGCAATTTCAAACTCCAATTTTTGGAGTGTATATATGTCGGTATACTCTAATAAACTCACACACCCTATTGCATAGATGTACTCTATTTTTGTACAACAACTCTTCATTCTGTAAATGGAGCAGAAAAAATAGACCACTTAAACAAAAAACAACCAAAATATTTTAATGTAAAGTCAAGTGCCCTCATATTACATATGTCAAAATATAGTGAAGGTGTTGATGTTCATGGTCAAATGAGGGCTAATATTCTTTCCAGTATTTGTTATTGAAAAAGTAAATGTAAACCTCTTTGTTTTACAAATACTTTAAAATATATAACACCAAAACATTTGAATTATTAGCTGTAATTATTTTATATTTTTAGGGAAGGAGTAACAAATATACAAATGGGTTAGAAGTCTATCAAACTCGATGCTTTGAAATTTTCAAAATTGTATTTCTATAGAAAATTTTGTCAACATTTTTTTTTTTAAATTTTATTTCTATAGAAAATTATAATAAAATTTTATTTCTTTGGCAAAAATTTGTTAAAATTATATTTTTATTTATTAAGTTTTTTCAAAATTTTCTTCTATTAAACATTTTCTTAACAATTTATTTCTATAGAAAATTATGTTAAAATTTTATTTCTTTGGCAAAAATTTGTTAAAATTTTATTTTTATTTATTAAGTTCTTTCAAAATTTTCTTCTAATAAAAATTTTCTTTACATTTTATTTCTATAGAAAATTATGTTAAAATTTTATTTCTATGGCAAAATGTTGTTAAAATTTTATTTTTATAGAAAATTTTGTCAAAACTTTCTTCTATTAAATTTTTTTTTAACATTTCAAACTTTTATTGCTTTAGAAAATTTTGTCGACATTTTATTTCTGATGAAAATTTTGTCAAAATATTATTTCCAAAAAAAATGTCACAATTTTATTTCTATGGAAAATTTTTTCAATTTTTTTTTTCAAAAGACAATTTTGTCAAAATTTTAGTTTTATACATTTTTTTTTCAAAAATTTGGGTTTTATAGAAAATTTTATAGAAAATTTTGTCAAAATGGAAAAAAATGGAAATGTCTTAGGAAAATTTTGTCAAAAATTTATTTCTATAGAAAATTTTGTAAAAATTTGATTTCTAAAGGAAATGTTGTCATTAGAGGTGTGCGCGTGACACGAAATTCTCGAAAAAAAGATCAAGATTTAATTCATACTCGTATGTTGACTGAAGTTAATTTAACTCTCGAACTATATTCTATTTTTGAATATTGTTACATTTGCTCATTTCCGTTTGGAAAATGTCGTGAGTCTCGTGAATTTGTCGTGAATCGTGCGTGAGCGTGAGTCTTTAAAAGTAGTTCATGCGTGAGTACTGGTTTTCATTTCGTGAATGAGCGTGATTAGGATTGGCTACCACACGTATCGTGCGTGAGTGTGCGTGAATAAACATTTTGCTTCGTGAATGTGCGTGAATGTGAGTGAAATTTCAGTCTCGCGCACACCTCTGGTTGTCATAATTTTAATTCTACAGAAAAATTTCTAACAATTTTATTTCTATACAAAATGTTCATAAAATTTTATTCCTATAGAAAATTTTCTTAAAATGTTATTTCTGTAGAAAAATTTTATTTCTATAGACAATTTTCTCAAAACTTGATTTCTATAGAAAAGTTTGCAAATTTTATTTTTATAGAAAATTTTGTAACAATTGTATTTCTATTCAAAATTTTATTTCTACAGAAAATTTTGTCAAAATTCTATTTCTACAGAAAATTTTGTTAAAATGTTATTTCTATAGAAAACTTTGGGGAAATTTTATTTTATGGGAAATTTTGACACAATTTTATTTCTATAGAAAATTTTCATAAAATTTTATTTCTATAGAAAAATTTCTGAAAATTTTATTTCTATAGACAATTTTCTCAAAATTTTATTTCTATGGAAAATTTTCTCAAAATTTTATTTCTATAGAAAATTTTGTCATAAATAAATTTTTATAGACATTTGTCTCAGCATTTTATTTCTATAGAAAATTTTCTTAAAATTTTATATCTATAGAATTTTTTTTATTACTTACTTTCTATAGAAAATTTTGTCCACATTTTATTTCTGCAGAAAAATTTTTCAAAAATTTATGTCTACAGAAAACTTTGTCAAACGTTTATATCTATAGAAAAGTTTGTCAAACATGTATATCTATAGAAAATTTGGTCAACATTTTATTTCTATAGAAAATTGTCTCAAAATTTTATTTCTATAAAAAATTTTGTCAACATTTTATTTCTTTAGAATTTTTTTTATAACGTAATTTCTATGGAAAATTTTGTCAAAATTTTATTTCTATAGAAAAGTATATCAAACTTTTACTGCTTTAGACAATTTTGTCGAAATTTTATTTCTATGGATTTTTTTTTTCAAAATTTTATTTCTATTGACAATTGTGTCAAAATTTTAGTTTTATAGAATTTTTTTTTTTCAAAAATTTTAGTAAAAATTTTATGTCAATGGAAAAATTTGTCAAGATTTTATTTCTAAAGAAAATGATGTCATAATTGCAATTCTGCAGAAAATTTTCTAACAATTTTATTTCTATAGAAAATTTTCTTAAAATGTTATTTCTGTAGAAAATTTTCTCAAAATTTTATTTCTATAGACAATTTTCTCAAAATTTTATTTCTATTGAAAATTTTCTCAAATTTTTTTTTTCTACAGAAAATGTTCTCAAAATTTTATTTCTATAGAAAATTTTGGGAAAATTTTATGTGTATAGAAAATTTTGGGAAAATTTTATGTCTATAGAAAATTATGTTAAAATTTTATTTCTGTAGAAAACTCGTCAAAATTTTATTTCTATAGAAAATTTTGTAAACATTTTATTTCTATAAAAACTTTTCTCAAAATTTTATTTCTATAGAAAATTTTGTCCAAATTTTTATTTCTACAAAAAAAAATCTTAAAATTTTATTTCTAAAAAAAACTTTCTCAACATTTTATTTCTAAACAAAACTTTCTCAAAATATTATTTCTAAAGAAAACTTTCTCAAAATTTTATTTCTAACGAATATTTTTTCAAAATTTTATTTTTGAAGAAAATTTTCTCAAAATTGTATTTCTATAAAAATATTTCTCAAAATTTTATTTTTACAAAAAATTTTATTTCTATACAAAATTTTCTCAAAATTGTATTTCTATAAAAAATTTTCTCAAAATTTTAATTCTACAGATTTTTTTTCTGCAAAAAGTTATCTCACAATTTTATTTCTATATTGTCAATTTTTTATTTCTATAGAAAAGTTTATCAAACTTTTATTGCTTTAGACAATTTTGTCGAAATTTTATTTCTATGGATTTTTTTCAAAATTTTATTTCTATTGACAATTTTATCAAAAGTTTAGCTTTATAGATTTTTTTTCAAAAATTTGGGGTTTATAGAAAATTTTGTCAAAATTTTATGTCTATAGAAAATTTTGTCAAAATTTTATTTCTATAAAAAATTTTGTCAAAATTTTATTTCTAAAGCAAATGTTGTCATAATATTAATTCTACAGAAAAATTTCTAACAATTTTATTTCTATAGAAAATTTTCAAAAAATTTTATTTCTAAAGAAAAATTTCTTAAAATGGTATTTCTATAGAAAAATTTTGTCAACATTTTATTTCTATGGAAAATTTTCTCAAAATTTTACAGACAATTTTGTCAAAATTTTATTTCCATAAAAAATTTTGGGGAAATTTTATTTTATGGTAAATTTTTGACACAATTTTATTTCTAAACAAAAATTTCTCAAAATTTTTATTATTTTATTTCTATAGAAAATGTTGTCAAAATTTTATTTATATTGAAAATTTTCTCAAAATTTTATTTCTATAGACATTTATCAAAATTTTATGTCTATAGACATTTTGCTCAAAATTTAATTCTATAGAAAATTTTCTTAAAATTTTATATCTATAGAAATTTTTTTATAACTTACTTTCTATAGAAAATTTTGTCCACATTTTATGTCTGCAGAAAAATTTCTCAAAAATTTATGTCTGCAGAGAACTTTGTCAAACTTTTATATCTATAGAAAATTTTGTCAAACATTTATATCTATAGAAAATTTTGTCAAAATTTTATTTCTATAGAAAATTTTGTCAAAATTTTATTTCTTTAGATTTTTTTTATAACTTAATTTCTATGGAAAATTTTGTCAAAACTTTATTTCTATAGAAAAGTATATCAAACTTTTATTGCTTTAGACAATTTTTATTTTATTTCTATGGATTTTTTTTCAAAATTTTATTTCTATTGACAATTGTATCAACATTTTAGTTTTATAGAAATTTTTTTCAAAATTTTGGGTTTTATAGAAAATTTTGGTAAAAATTTTATGTCAATGGAAAATTTTGTCAAAATTTTATTTCTAAAGAAAATGTTGTCATAATTGTAATTCTACAGAAAATTTTCTAACAATTTTATTTCTATAGAAAATTTTCATAAAATTTTATTTCTATAGAAAATTTTCTTAAAATGTTATTTCTATAGAAAAATTTCTCAAAATTTTATTTCTATACACAATTTTCTCAAAATTTTATTTCTATGGAAAATTTTCTCAAAATTTTATTTCTATCGAAAATTTTCTCAAAATTTTATTTTGTCAAAAATTTATTTTTATTGAAAATTTTCTCAAAATTTTATTTCTATAGAAAATTTTGTCAAAAATAAATTTTTATAGACATTTGTCTCAAAATTTTATTTCTATAGACATTGTGCTCAAAATTTTATTTCTATAGAAAATTTTCTTAAAATTTTATATCTATAGAAATTTTTTATAACGTACTTTCTATAGCAAATTCTGTCAACATTTTATTTCTGCAGAACAATTTCTCAAAAATTTATGTCTACAGAAAAATTTGGCAAATTTTTATATGTTTTGAACATTTTGTCAAAATTTTATTTCTATAGAAAATTTTCTCAAAATTTTATTTCTATAGAAAATTTGGGTTTTATTGCTATGGAAAATTTTGGTTTTTATTTTGTCAAAATATAATGTCAATGGAAAATTTTGTCAAAATTTTATTTCTAAAGAAAATGTTGTCATAATTTTAATTGTACAGAAAAATTTCTAACAATTTTATTTTTTTGAAAATTTTCATAAAATGTTATTTCTATAGATTTTTTTTTTAAATGTTATTTCTTTAGAAATATTTCTCAAAATGTTATTTCTATAGACAATTCTCTCAAAATTTTATTTCTATGGAAAATTTTCTCAAAATTTTATTTCTATTGAAAATTTTCTCAAAATTTTATTTCTACAGAAAATTTTCTCAAAATTTTATTTCTATAGAAAAATTTTGGGGAAATTTTATTTCTTTAGAAAATTTTGGGGAAATTTTATTTCTTTAGAAAATTTTGGGGAAATTTTATTTTATGGGAAATTTTGTCACAATTTCATTTCTATAGAAAAAATTCTCAACATTTTTATTATTTTATTTCTATAGAAAATTTAATCAAAATTTTATTTATATTGAAAATTTTCTCAAAATTTCATTTCTATAGAAAATTTTGTCAAAAATTTATTTCTATAGACATTTGTCTCAAAATTTTATTTCTATGGACATTTTTCTCAAAATTTTATTTCTATAGAAAATTTTCTTAAAATTGTATATCTATAGATTTTTTTTATAACTTACTTTCTAGAGAAAATTTTGTCAACATTTTATTTTTGTAGAAAAATTTCTCAAAAATTTATGTCTACAGAAAACTTTGTCAAACTTTTATACCTGTAGAAAATTTTGTCAAAATTTTATTTCTACAAAAATGTTCTCAAAATGTTATTTCTATGGAAAATTTTGTCAAAATTGTATTTCTTTAGAATTTTTTATAACTTAATCTCTCTCGAAAATGTTGTCAAAATTTTATTTCTATAGAACAGTTTATCAAACTTTTATTGCTTTAGACAATTTTGTCGAAATGTTATTTCTACACCGAAAAAAAAGTTTACTATTTTTTATGAAAAATGAACTAACCCATAGTAAGAATGACCATGATTTGGCGCCAAAGATTTTTTTCATCTAGATAAGTTCATGATTTTCTTATAAATTAGTTCATGTATTGCATCGTATTTTAGTTCATTATTACTATGCTGTGGGAAGAATATACTTAAACTCATTCAAAATATTCCTGCTATTCAGAAAAATGAACAATTTTTTGGGAAACCTGTATTAAGAAATTGGTTTGAAATAAACTGTTTGTCAGTATAATTTTCAAAAAAGTAGAGAAATTGAGGAATCAAAGGTACAACAAGCCTCTATACAACTAAGAAATTTTTCGTACAAAGCAAGTCAATTTTCTATAACCACCAGTATTTTATTTCAAAAAAATTTTATAATATTACACAAAACTATGGCTTATGATATACAACAAAGGAAATATTTTTATTCGTACGTTGGATGCAGTTACTTGTCGGTAGTTAGTAATTGCTTCTTCAAAAGAGTAATATTCTATGTTAATAGGACTAAAGTAATTAATTTAAATTTCCATGTTTTCTATCCATATGAAAGATATATGTGGCATAAGTTGCTATATTCAATTGAATTGTCCAATTTAATCGATTTGGCTAACTTTTGTTGGGCGGATTTGTCTTTTAAACATCTGAAATTGCAAAGTTATACAAAATATAAGAAAAATATTATTAATTAATTAATTCTATCGCTCATATTGATTTTTAACTTACGGTTTTCAAGAGTATTTCTTAGAGCCAATAAGGATATCAGCTTAATTAGCATTAAACAGTAAGAATATTCAAAAAATTACCATTACAAGACCTGTCTAACTGCAAGTGAAAAAAATTATTTTTAATAAATTGAAATTTTGGTTTTATTAAAAACGGACAAAATACCGTTTATAGAAAAACTTACCACATTGAAAAATCCATCCTGTAGGTATTGGAATCATATCCATGGACTAATGGGACGTTTTTGAAATTATTATCAGAATATATTTGAAATAAAAAATATTATAAAATTAGACATAATTTCCACTTGTCAGTATAGCATTTAGTATTTAAGTTGGACATTTAGTTCGAGTTTAGAGGCTAAAATCGCAATTTTCATGACAAGTTTTCTTTAATAATCCATTAAAAAAATAATCTTTATAAAAAACTTGGTTTGGGCTATTCTCCATCAAGTTATATTTAAATTTGTATCGAAGACGTACAATTTTATAATTTTCTTAATGATTTATTTTTAATTTTAGCGGCTAAACTCGAACTTAGAACTCACCTGTAGGAATTGCTGTAACATAAAAAAAAATAGATTCCAAAAAATAGACTCCAACCTGTGATCCAGATGTGGAATAAATATAGATCATGCTATTACCACTCATGTTGTATATTTTTATGTAAATCAATTAAAAATCCGCACTAATTTTAAACTATTAACAGAAATATACAGTTCCTTAATCTATTATTTGTTTTTTTTAATCAATAAAAAGCGTTTTTGATTTCTGTAACATCACATTCACTTCTCAGTTTCATTAATAAACACCAATACCGCACGTACAATTTTGCAAAATTAAATCCACGTGTGCACTTCATAAATGCATCAACATAACTGAATGCAACAATAAAACTCAAAGACACAAATAGTCATAAAGGATACATAGCTGCCGTAAAGAAAAACAACTCCACACACACACACGATCCCTTTCTGATCTTGCTATTGCAAGAAAACAACTCTCACCACAAAAGATACCAACAACACACAAGGAACATTCCATTGTCTCTAGAATCAAAACAACCAACAACAGCATAAATGACGCAATAACAAACACAAACAATCATACGAGATATACACAAAATGTCTCTAAAAACTCCCTCACATGATGCACTCACATTTTCCAGTAGCACGTTTATTGATTAGTCGGAATTCTATCTATAAGTTAAGGTTAAATATATACTAAATCTATGAGGAATCTATATAAAATTATATACAGCCGTCAAGGATTATATTAACTACTTTTTATTCTACTTTATCTAAAATTTTCAATGTGAGTAAAAACACTCCAACATATAGTAAAAAGGGAAATAATCTGTAGGTCGCCATCGTACGAATCGGTAATGTCGTTAAGTTAATTTTTACTACAAAAATTTTTTTCCATACAAAATTTTTTCTTAGTAAATTGTCCACATTTCGTAGTAAGATTTTTATATTGCCCATGTATATTTATAATAGAATCAACGATGCATTAACTACTGTGTTGGAAATTTATTTAAGGAAAAATCCTTCCCATTTCGTAGTTAGTGAACTAAAAAACATTTACTGAATTTTTATAAGTTTTCCTTTAGCTAAGTTAATTTTCGTTGTGGTTACGAAAAATGAACTATATTAGAGTAAATTTGTTGAACTATGTGGAAGTTAAAATGGTCCTTAAATTTACAAGACACTTTTTTTTCTGTGTATGGAATTTTTTTTTCAAAATTTTATTTCTATTGACAATTGTGTCAACATTTTAGTTTTATAGAATTTTTCATTTCAAATTCAAAAATTGGGGTTTTATAGAAAATTTTGGTAAAAATTTTATGTCAATGGAAAATTTTGTCAAAATTTTATTTCTAAAGAAAATGTTGTCATAATTTTAATTGTACAGAAAAATTTATAACAATTTTATTTCTATAGAAAATTTTCATAAAATTTTATTTCTATAGAAAATTTTTTTAAAATGTTATTTCTATAGAAAAATTTCTCAAAATTTTATTACTACAGACGATTTTCTCAAAATTTTATTTCTATGGAAAATTTTTTCAAAAATTTATTTCTATTGAAAATTTTCTCAAAATTTTATTTCTATAGAAAATTTTGTCAAAAATTAATTTCTATAGACATTTGTCTCAAAATTTTTATTTCTATAGAAAATTTTCTTAAAATTTTATATCTATAGAAATTTTTTTTATAACTTACTTTCTATAGAAAATTTTGTCAACATTTTATTTCTGTAGAAAAATTTCTCAAAAATGTATGTCTACAAAAAACTTTGTCAATTTTTTATACCTAAAGAAAATTTTGTCAAACTTTTATATCTATAGAAAATTTTGTCAAAATTTTATGTCTATAGAAAATTTTGTCAAAATTGTATTTCTTTAGAATTTTTTTTATAGGTTAATATCTATAGAAAATTTTGTCAAAATTTTATTTCTATAGAAAATTTTGTCAAAATTTTATTTTTATAGAAAATTTTATCAAAATTGGGGAGGGATATTTTGCAAATTCTACGAAAACACCAAGAATTATACTAATCTACCAAGCAATTAAAAATTTACCACATTTGGTAAAATTCTACAAACTGTGGCATCCGTGATTATAATCCCTATAACTCTTCGATGAAAAAATAGTCGGGATCAGACACACGTCACAATCGATATAAAAATGCATAAAATTACTTCGAAAGAAAACATTTTAGTTGAAGGAAAATTCAATCAGAGAAAATTTTTATAGCAATTTCAGTGAGTTAAACTTCACTTAAGAGGCAATTAAATATATTTTTGTTGCCCCACGATCGTGGATGGTATGGCTACATTTGGTATTAAACAAACATTGGCCTCATTTCAATGTTATTCCAAACTGATGGGAAATTTTTAGTGACCACCTTCTCCACCCTTTTGACAATTCACAATTTCGGAACGAGTTCATTGTGGATGTTTTGCTGCGTATTGTGAATATTTTGTCGCGAGTAAATGAGACATTTGGATTTTTTCTTTAAATTTGGGTCTCTATATTTTGTGGTTATTTTGAAATCATTGGCGGTTTCAATTTTCACAAATGTTTGTTTCATCCTTGTTGTCGAATTTTTTTTTTTGCTTTTTCGTAATGGGATGTGGAGTGTGTTTATGTTTGTCTTAAGTGTTTGAACAACTGTGCCCGTACATCTCTCCTCACTTGCGCCCTCACTCACTCTTTCTGGTGTCATTTGGAATGCAATTTTTGTTTGTTTATCTTAACAACGACAACATTGAAGACTGTTGTCGACTGGCAAAGAATTTCATGGAAATCTTACCATCAACATCAGGGGATATTGACAACTATAAGCCATTAGGGTATTAAATAGGGCTCTTACACACAATTTTTTTTTCAGATTCAATCACGAAATTAATTGATAGAATTAATTTCTTAATTGAAAGTCTTCAATCACGAATATGATAGTATCAGTCACAGTTTTAATTGGACCTAAAAAAAGATTTGATTAAAAATTAATTGATTTGATTTGAAAATTTCAATTAATTTTTAAATCTATTCAATTACTAATTTAATTAATGTTGATTGCAAAACTCACTTTCTTAACTGACTTACGGCCATTTTCATGTAGCTCCGTTAGGCTTTAACTGTCTGTTAACAGAAAGTGAATTGCAAATATCTTTTCTCCAGTTAATATTAACTGAAAAATATCTAGCAGTTAAGCCCCTAACTGGCATATAGAATGTATAGACAAGATGACAGATACGTCCATAGATCGATTTAAAAGTTAGTTAGCTAACGTAGCACTAACGGAGCTTCAAGAAAATGGGGGTTAGTGTTTTTAGTTTCATTGATTGTTTAAAATAATTTTTTTAATTAAAAATTTAAAAAAAAATCCATCACTTTATTCCATCACAATTAAAACTTTTTAATCAAAGTCGGAAGACTAACCGACTTTGATTAAAAAGTTTTAATTGGGCATACAAAAAATATTTGATTAAAAAAATAATTCATGTGATTTGAAAATTTCAATAAGTTTTTATTTTGATACAATTAAAAATTTAATTGATGTTGATTGCAAAAAATCAATCAATTTTTAATTAACTCAATTAAAAATTTAATTAACTTTTGTAATTGAAAATATTTCGTTGATATTTTTTTCTGTGTAGCTCATATGTTATGAAATGTTTACCGTGATTGTTAGAGTCATAATATCAAGCCTTAAAAAGGCCCTTTTCAATATGCCCTTAGTATCCTTGTTATTCAATGGCTACGAATCATTGACTCCACAATCACGTCATCTCAACTGAGGAAGCAAACTAACGAGCAGTTTGCCTTCAAGAAATGCATACGGACATATGGTTTGAATATATTCCAAGGGATCTGCTTTTCTTTGGAATTACAATGAAATATGCAACAAATTGATCATTTGTTCTCCTTCGTCACAGAATGATTTGGGAAACTGAAAATGTTCATTCGAAATACCCCTTTAATGGTTGAAGTGATCTTCACTCTTCGTTTGTTGAGTGAATCCTCATTAGGAGTGTCATCAGCAGCATTGTGGGGGTGTTGAGCGATGTTTGTTGTGATCTCTGTAAATTGATACTTTTCGGTTTTATTTTGGATTACAAAAAGGATTCTGATGTCCTTTGGCAATTAAGGATTATAGAAGACTAATTTTTCATCCATTTTGAACTAACATACACGTATAGAAGGAATATGATTATCACAAATATGTTTCAAGAGCATAATGGAACATGTTTGTTGCAAACATGTTATTTTCTTGCTTGTTGGAACTTCAATGCTGTGTTGCCAGTATTGGGGATTTTCCCGCAAATTGGGGATATTTTTTCGTGAATGTGGAAAAAATTTCTGAGTTGGGGACTTGGTGGGGAATTTCCATAGATTTGGGGATTTTTTTCTAGAAATCGGTTTAATATTTTTTTACCAAAATCTTATTTCTATAGAAAATTTTGTCAACATTTTATTTCTATAGATAATCTTTTCAAAATGTTATCTCTATTTACAATTAATTATTACTCGAGATTTATGGACAAATTAGATCCAGGAACTTGATCAATATACCCATTTAAAAGAAAACGCCAGATACAAATCTATACATGCTAAAACTGTAAACGTTTCAGTTCGGGCGAATGAACTTTTCCACAGCCTTTAGTACACGCCCAGAAAAAACATGCTTGGACATGGTTGCCGCATTCATTTATTGCTTATCTAGAGTATGCAATTGTCGCGAAAACCATGTATTTTGTCTTTGTAAAAATAATTTTCGAGCGGAGAAAAATGTATGGTGGCAATAAGCATTTGAATGGTTCTCAAATGCCACAAACATGTTCTATCATTTAAATGATAGAATTTGAGACCATTAAATGGTCGGGAAAATCATGTACCTGACCATTCAATTTTTTTATTTTTTACAGGGAAAAAAGTATTTTTATAGGTTAAGTATAGACATGTCTAGAACATGTCTAGATCCATAAAGACCATTTACATTTTTTCGTGACCATTTAATTTTTTAACATGTTTGCAGCGAAAAGAATTTTATAAAAACATTGAGCAGGTACACACGATTTTCATTTTGCGCGTCAGTCGTGTGTTGATTGTTTCTTGGAATGGACGGAGAATACGGATTTACTGTGTTTTGTGTTAATTTATTTATTCAGAAGTGACACGTGGTTTTATGTGAAGACAAAAAAGGAAAGTGTAATTGAAAAAATGTACCTGTTTTTTGTTCTGCATTTTGCTATATGGTATCATTTATTTTTATTTGCAGTTACATGATGTCTGCGTTTGTACATTTGATGGGCACGATGTAAATATGGAGTAATTACTTATTGTTAAAATTGAAATAAAATAGAGTGTGTAAACGGCATTATAAATACAAATAAACAATGAATTAGTTTATAAATAAATAAAAACAAATAAATAAAGTTAATTTTGTGTTTTCTTTTCTCAAGTGGCGTCCATTTTTCAACGATGAAAAAAGTTTTTTCATAAAGATCAAAACATTTTAGGTTGTGACCATGTTCTTTTAACTAGAAGAAAAACATTTTGAATGAATACCATAACATTTTAAATCGTGACCATTGTCTTTTCATTCAATCAAAATTCTTTTTATCAATATAATAACATTTTAGATGAGGACAATTACATTTTTCTTAGAACCATGTTCATTGAGCCAACATGGTTGCAGGTTAAAATGTTACAGGGTCGCCGCAAAAATAGCTTCTATCATATTATTTTGCTCTTCGAATATGATTGTGACAATCATGTTTCTTCTCTGCGTGTATATATCTGGCTGGGATAGATAACTCAATTTTGGGCCCTTTATGCTAACTTCTTATGGAGAAAACATTTGGGAATTTTCCTTTTACAAATTGAATCATCTTTACTCCCACTGTGCATCATCTTTTCATAACTATAGCTACAAATCCCTTAATCTTATTATACCCACCACCATAGAATGATGACGGGGGTATAATATGTTTGTCGTTCCGTTTGTAACACATCGAAATATCGATTTCCGACTATATAAAGTATATATATTCTTGATCAGGGAGAAATACAAAGACGATATAAGCATGCCAGTCTGTCCGTCTGTCTGTCACGCTACAGCCTTCAATAATGGTGCTATCGTCCTGAAATTTGGCACAGATACGTCTTTTGTTTGTAGGCAGATATAGCCCATCAAGTTCGAAGATGGGCTATATCGTTCCAAGGTTTGAAATAGTCCCCATATAAACCGACCTCTCGATTTGGGGTCTTGGGCTTATAAAAACTGTAGTTTTTTTCCAATTTGCTGAAATTGGAAATCTTGAGGTATTTTAGAACCATCAAAAAGTGTACCGAAAATGGTGCCTATCGGTCCATGTTTTGGTCCACGCTTTGGTATAGCGCCTATATGGACCGACTCTTGGGCGTCTAGAAAGAGTAATTTCTATCCGATTTGCCTGAAATTGGAAATCTAGAGGTATTCTAGCACCATAAAGAGGTGTGCCGAAAATGGGTGGTATCGGTCCATGTTTTGATTAGCCCCCATATAGACCGATCTCCCGATTTTATATCTTGGTCGTCTAGAATCCGTAGTTTTTACCCAATTTGCCTGAAATTGGAAATCTAAAGGTATTCTGGGAAAATAAAGAGATGTTCCGACAATTGTGATTATCGGTCCATGTTTTGATATAGCCCCCATATAGACCGATCTCCCGATTTTATTTCTTGGGCTTCTAGAATCCGAGGTTTTTTTTAATTTGCCTCAAATCGGAAATCTAGAGGTATTCTAGGACCTTAAAGAGATGTGTCGAAAATGGTGAGTACCGGTCCATGTTTCGATATAGCTCCCATATAGACCGATCTCCCGATTTTACTTTTTGGTCTTCTATAATCCGTAGTTTTTACCCAATTTGCCTGAAATTGGAAATCTAAAGGTATTCTGGGAAAATAAAGAGATGTGCCAAAAAATGGTGATTATCGATCCATGTTTTTATATAGCCCCCATATAGACCGATCTCCCGATTTTACTTCTTGGGCTTCTAGAATTCGTAGGTTTTACCCAATTTGCCAGAAATTGGAAATCTAGAAGTATTCTAGGACCATAAAGGGGATGTGGCGAATATATAGAGTATCGGTACAGTTTTTGATATAGTCCCCTTATAAATCGGCCCTCCGATTTGGAGTCTAGATTCTAGATCTACAATTAAATGTGCTGAATACTGTGTGTATCCTTCCATGTTTTGGTATAGCTCCCATTACACCGAACTCCCAATTTAGGGTTTCTAGAAATTGTAGTTTTTATCCGATTTGCCACAACTTGAAAATATACTGGCAATGTAGACCCATAACAAAGTGTATATGATTTAGTTTTATCGGTCCATTTGGTAAGGCCTCCATATAGACCGATTTCACTTATTGGGGGTATAGAAGGCGCACTGATCATGAAAATTGCTTGAAACTGATTGCAAAATTTCCAAATTTTACTTCTGTAATCATTTAAATAATTGGGATGAAAATTAACAGATTTTAAATTTCAAATCAAGGCGTTATTTCATCGTTTTCTTGCACTTACAAGAGATGTTTATGATGCCTCTAAAACTCAAACAAAAAATGGTTCTTATAAATTCAGAATCTGATCTAGTCTTCATAGGTAAAATCTTTACATTTATCTGTGGGAAGCGCACTGGTTGAACTGATCTGCTTGGGAAAATATGTGTCATCAAACCCCCCTGACATTTTTAAAGGAAAGTATTATATTTGATTCATGGTGGTGGGTATTGAAGATTCGGGCCGGCCGAACTTACTACTGTATATACTTGTTTTTATTTCGTTTTGTTACTACAGCAATGCAACACTACTAAGGTGGATTCAGCAGCAGCTTCTAAACAAATACAAATAAGACTAAGAATTAAAATTCCATTTCTATAGGAAATTTTATCAAAATTCTATTTCTATAGGAAATTTTGTCAAAATTTTATTTCTATAGAAAATGTTGGCAAAAGTTTATTTCTATAGCAAATGTGGTCAAAATTTTATTTCTATATAAAATTTTCCCAAAATTTTGCCAAAGTTTTATTTCTATAGAAAATTTTCTTAAAATTTTATTTCTATAGAAAATTTTGTCAAAATTGTATTTCTATAGAAAATGTTGTATAAGTTTTTTTTGTTCTTTGGAAATTTTTTCAAAATTTTATTTCAAAAGAAAATTTTGTCAAAAAGAAGAACATTTTACCAAAATTTCATTTCTATAGAAAATTTTGTCAAAATTTTATTTCCATTTAAAATTTTGTCAAAATTTTATTTCTATAGAAAATTTTCTCAAAATTCTATTTCCATAGAAATTTTTCTCAAAATTTTATTTCTGTGGAAAATTTTGTCCAAATTTTATTTCTATATAAGAAATTTTGTCAAAATTTTATTTCTATAGAAAATTTTGTCAAAATTTTATTTCTATAGAAAATGTTGTCAAAGTTTTTTATTTCGATAGAAAATTTTGTAAAAATATTTTTCTAAAGAAAATTTATCAAAATTTTATTGCTATAGAAAATTTTTTTTAAATTTTATTTCGATAGGAAATTTTCTCAAAATTTTATTTCTATAGAAAATTTTTTCAAAATTTTATTTCGATAGAAAATTTTCTCAAAATTTTGTTTCTATAGAAAATTTTGTCCAAATTTTATTTCTATATAAGAAATTTTGTCAAAATTTTATTTCTATAGAAAATTTTGTCAAAATTTTATTTCTATAGAAAATGTTGTCAACGTTTTTTATTTCGATAGAAAATTTTGTAAAAATATTTTTCTATAGAAAATTTATCAAAATTTTATTTCTATAGAAATTCTATTTCCATAGAAATTTTTCTCAAAATTTTATTTCTATAGAAAATGTTCTCAAAATTCTATTTCCATAGAAATTTTTCTCAAAATTTTATTTCTGTGGAAAATTTTGTCCAAATTTTATTTCTATATAAGAAATTTTGTCAAAATTTTATTTCTATAGAAAATTTTGTCAAAATTTTATTTCTATAGAAAATTTTGTCAAAATTTTATTTCTATAGAAAATGGTGTCAAAGTTTTTTATTTCGATAGAAAATTTTGTAAAAATATTTTTCTAAAGAAAATTTATCAACATTTTATTGCTATAGAAAATTTTTTTAAAATTTTATTTCGATAGAAAATTTTCTCAAAATTTTATTTCTATAGAAAATTTTTTTACAATTTTATTTCGATAGAAAATTTTCTCAAAATTTTATTTCTATAGAAAATTTTTTCAAAATTTTATTTCTATAGAAAATTTTGTAAAAATTTTATTTCTATTGACAATTTTTTCAAAATTTTGTTTCTATAGAAAATTTTGTCCAAATTTTATTTCTATATAAGAAATTTTGACAAAATTTTATTTCTATGGAAAATTTTGTCAAAATTTTATTTCTATAGAAATTTTTTTCAAAATTTCATTTCCATAGAAAAATTTGTCCAAGTTTTATTTCTATATAAGAAATTTTGTTAATTTTTTTTCTATAGAAAATTTTCTCAAAATTTTATTTCTTTGTAGAAACTTGTTTTTTTTTTCAAAATTTTATTTCTAAATAGAACATTTTCTCAAAAATGTATTTCTATATAGAAAATTTATGAAGTACCCCATACCAAAATCTGCTAAAACATCAAAAAGTGTACAAGTATATATAAAAAAATAAAATAAAAAAATCTACAATTTCTGGTAGAAATCTACCAACTTTGGCAACGTCTCTACCACTCAATTTTACTACTTGAATATTTAGAAGTAAATTTTCGTTCATAAATACAAGGTGACCGTAATCCTATTTTCATATCTCCAGCATTTGGAGTCTCTTTGTGTTGTGGTTCGAAATCTTGATCTTATTGCAGCTTGCTGGATTTGATAAAATGTTTGCTTTATTTATTTGTTTTTCATACCCTTCACCACTACTGTGGTACAGGGTATAATAAGTTTGTGCATTTGTATGTAACGCCAAGAAGGAGTAATCATAGACCAACCTTTTAGTATACGGATCGGCTTAGAATTAAATTCTGAGTCGATTTAGCGATGTCCGTCTGTCTGTCTGTCTGTCTGTCTGTCTGTCTGTCTGTCTGTCTGTCCGTCTGTCTGTTGATGTATTTTTGTGTGCAAAGTACAGCTCGCAGTTTTAGTCCGATTGTCCTAAAATTTGGTATAGGGTCCTGTTTCGGCTCAAAGACGATCCCTATTGATTTTGGAAAAAATCGGTTCAGATTTAGATATAGCTGCCATATATATTTGTCACCGATCTGGTCATAATTGGCGTGTATATCAACCGATCTTTCTCAAATTCCGTACATCTGAATATTTTATGGGTCTCAAAGAACATGCAAAATATCAGCCAAATCGGTTCAGATTTAGATATAGCTCCCATATATAGCTTTCGTCCGATTTACACTCATTTGCCCACAGAGGCCAATTTTTAACTCCGATTTAGTTGAAATTTTGTACAGGGAGTAGAATTAGCATTGTAACTATGCGTGCCAAATTTGGTTGAAATCGGTTCAGATTTGGATATATCTCCCATATATAGCTTTCGCTCGATTTACACTCATATGACCACAGAGGCCAATTTTCAACTCCGATTTAGTTGAAATTTTGCACAGGGAGTAGAATTAGCATGGTAACTATGCGTGCCAAATTTGGTTGAAATCGGTTCAGATTTGGATATATCTCCCATATATAGCTTTCGCCCGATTTACACTCATATGACCACAGAGGCAAATTTTTAACTCCGATTTAGTTGAAATTTCGCACAGGGAGTAGAATTAGCATGGTAACTATGCGTGCCAAATTTGGTTGAAATCGGTTCAGATTTGGATATATCTCCCATATGTAGCTTTCGCCCGATTTACACTCATATGACCACAGAGGCCAATTTTTTGCTCCGATTTAGTTTAAATTTTGCACAGGGCGTAGAATTAGCATTGTTGCTATGCGTGCCAAATTTGGTTGAAATCGCTTCAGATTTAGATATAGCTCCCATATATATGTTTTTCTGAATTCGACAAAAATGGTAAAAATACCAACATTTTCCTTGTAAAATCGCCCCTGCTTAGTCGAAAAGTTGTAAAACTGACTCTAATTTTCCTAAACTTCTAATACATACATATCGAGCGATAAATCATAAATAAACTTTTGCGAAGTTTCCTTAAAATTGCTTCAGATTTAAATGTTTCACATATTTTTTTACTAATATTGTGTTCCACCCTAGTGCATTAGCCGACTTAAATTTTGAGTCTATAGATTTGTAGAAGTCTGTCCAGATCGAGTGATATTTAAATGTACGTATTTGGGACAAACTTTTATATATAGCCCCCAACACATTTGACGGATGTGATATGGTTTCGAAAATTTAGATCTACAAAGTGGTGCAGGGTATAATATAGTCGGCCCCGCCCGACTTTAGACTTTCCTTACTTGTTTTTTTTTAACTTGTCAAAAATGTATTGGCGATTTTTGTGAGAAATTTAAGTTTAAATTGGAGATTTTTGGGGACGAAAACATAATAATTTGGGGAAAAGACCAGACAAATACTGGCTACACTGCCTCAATGGCTTAAGACCAACCCCATTTTTCAATACGTGCTGCATCTGTTCTCACAAGTTCAGCGCACGCGGAAGTTTTCTATCAAATCAATCAAACATGGCTTTCATTTACAAAATTTCACTAGGGCTAAAATTAAATTCAAAAGTGATTTACATCTTAATTGTATCCTTAGTGCAATTCTTTGTATATATTTTTGGCTTAAAATCAATACCAAAATCATTAGACGAAAGACAAAATCTTTAGGTTTTTTCAGTGTGTATATGCTCCCTTCTTGATTTATACATCACCTATGGCTACGATATCCTTAAAAATTTAATTCACACACAGTTTACTCAATGACATCGTTGGATGCCTCCTCTCCAATTATAGTTGGGAAATAATTCCAAAAAAAAAACAAAAACAAAACGTTGTCGGCATTTAAGTGATCTTTTCAAGATGTTAATGTTAACAAGCTGTAATTTAAAAATTGTCTATGGGATTTTCCAGCATTCAACTCCCTCTTGAGGTAAGAGACACCACTAAAGCACTGTTCATTTCTATGTCTGTCGTTTCTTAGTCTAAGCCTCTATACCAAGTGCCGCCAAATGATAGTTGATCATTCATTATATAGTCATTCGAAAACACCAAAGATAAGGAGGCAAATGAATTCATTCTATGGCTCATATGGTTGCCTCATTTTGAGTGTCAGGCCTGTCGTTTTTTTTATTATCCGAATTTGTGGTAATTTTTGGGCGTTTAATAAATAAACGCCTACAGTTTGATATTTACAATCTTTTATTAGTTTTTTTCCTTGATTTTTATTTTTTTTTTCTATGCCCCTCTTAATTTTTTGACATTTCAGATGGATTTCTGGTGATTATAACAAATTTGCTGCACTCGTGTTTGCTATGTGTCTGTCTCTGGGACTGGTTAGTATATCCAATAATTTTTTGATAGACATCAGCTAGCAGCAACAATGTAAGCAGCATCGAGATGTTGTTGACGGTTACTCGATCCATAGTTTGAATTTTGAGCTTTATGATTTGCTAATTGGCTTTAGGCTTCTTTATAATTACCTTACATTGGTTATATTTAACTGACTTTTCGAGGAAGCAAACATTTTAAAATGGAGGTCATATAGGATTAGTTAAAGATTATTTTGGGTTTCAATTTTTAAATATTTTTTTTAAATTTAAAATTTGTATAAGGTGAAAAAATAATAATAATTATATTAACTATAATTACACGCGAAAATCCATATCAAATAAACTCTTTGTGCAAAAAGCTCTATCTAAAGCTGAACCGATTTCAACCAAATTCGGTAGGCGTAAAAGCCATTCTATTGCTTCTAATATATTTGGTATGGGGATGAGGCTATGCCTAGGATTTGGAATGAGACCAAATGTATAAGTACCCCTTAGAACCCAGTTGTCATCACACACAGAGAAGATATTGATTGAAAATCGATTGTTGTAATGACAATTCTGCATTTAGAATGAAATCACAGTTGTGTCAATCTACACGCTCACAAAAAATCGCTTCTGTAACATATACTCCCAAACATATTTTGCTTCAAGCATATACATTTTTGGCTATTGCCCAAACATTTATATGTTTGATCTCTTCCAATATATAATATGTTTGAAAGCATATTGGTCTAAACAATATATGTTTGGGTAGTCAATTTCCAAACATTTTGTATTTTTGCATTCAAATTCAATAATATTGTCTTCCAAAAAACAATATGTTATTATGTGAACATATAATATGTTTGGAAGCATTTTGCACCCAAAAATATTATATGCTTAAAAAAATTCTCCCAAACAATATTGTGCTCAAAATTTTATTTATTTATTTATATATTTACAATCATAATGAATTATGAAAATAAACAGGTAATATAGGTGCTAACAACATAGGTTTTCGACCTGAATGCTCAAAATTTTGTTTCTGCCCAATTGTATATTCCCCCACATCTTTCTCACTTCCACGAGATTTTTTAGTTCTTAGCACCTTTTTCTGTAATACAAACATTGTAGAAGAAATTATTCAATTGTATGATTTTTTTATTTTAATTTTACCTTTTGCCGGACGGGGATTCGAACAGCGGACCACACAATTTGTAAGGATCAAAGAAGTAGCTGATCAATTGCCCAAGGAAAAATAAAATGTTAATTTTGTAATAACAAGCAACAACCACCAACTTAATTCAATATCGCTCCCTATTAAATAGCGCTCCAAGCTACTAAACACATATATGTTTATAGGCTATTTCTAAATTAATATATGTTTGCATCCAAGCATATTATATTTAAAAACATTTTATGTCCCAAACATAATATGTTCTAACATATTAACATATATGTCCCAAACATGTTATGCTAGTTTGTGAACATTATATGCTTGCACTCAAAAATATTGTGTTTAAAAATTTGTTTTCCAAACATATAATGTTTATAGCCAAACATATGAAAAACAGTCTTTTTCATCCGTGTATTTACTTTATTTACAACCATTTATTGGTTCCTTCTACCTTTTGGAGCTTATTATTATAGATTGTTGTTTGAAATACAAGTCAAATGGTTGTCTGAACTAATTGCCTCTCTTGAAAAATTTTGATCGAATTCGCACAACCTACCTTATAAAACCTTCATAACCGTCATTTAGTATTCAGCACTAACAATTGATAGTCGCAGTCGAATTCCGTTGGAAATATTTTTAAATGTCAATATTGTTATTATCAATTATTCAATGTGGAAGGAAGACGTGTTTTATTTTTAATTTAATATAAGAACCACTGAAAACTGAATATTTTTCAGCCGTTTCTAAGTTTATTTAAATCCTTGGTGGACTGTCTGCCAAATATTTTCACGAACTACTCGCGCAATCGTCAGAATACTCAATGCTACGAGCCAGATAAACAGTGCTCATCTTCAATTGTTTGGGATCAAATGGAGATCGAGTTATATAAAATATTAGATGTGGAACAATTTTTTTGTGTTAAAGGGCAAAAGTATAAATCATGCAACGAATTTAAAGGGCCTCTAATGGAAAAATCCATTTCCACGTATTTATTTTATTTATGAAACCCCAAAGGAAGTGACCATGTTGAGTAGATTCTCATTAAATTTTTAAAACTCCACACTAATTTTCTAACTTAATGTGTTGTGTTTTTGGGCATGCGATGTTGGCCCATTTTTATGCTATGTGCTCAGCTTGGACTCCATTTATAAGTACTAATGTACTAAGAGTCCCAGAGATTTAACTCCCATTGCCTGTCAATTCAACAATCCAAGCTGGCGGGTACTTTTAAAGGTGACAATTTTTGTTAAATTGTTATCAATGTATTGTATTTAACAGGTTGGCTGATAAGTCCCCGGTCTAACAAAGAAAAACACATTTTTTGGCCAAAAATTCGTTTTTATTATTCAACATAGTTCCCTTCAAGAGCGATACAACGATTATAACGACCTTCCAAATTTTTGATACCATTTTGGTAGTACTCCTTCGGGTTTGCCTCAAAATAGGCCTCAGTTTCGGCGATCACCTCTTCATTGCAGCCAAATTTTTTTTCTGCGAGCATCCTTTTGAGGTCTGAGAACAAGAAAAAGTCGCTGGGGGCCAGATCTGGAGAATACAGTGGGTGGGGAAGCAATTCAAAGCCCAATTCATGAATTTTTGCCATTGTTCTCAATGACTTGTGGCACGGTGCGTTGTCTTGGTGGAACAACACATTTTTAGACCCTAAACCAGGGTATAATAAGTTTGATCGGCTAAAAAATGTGCCTACCAGAAATATTGATTTTAGACCCCATAAAATATATACCGATCGACTCAGAATCACCTCCTGAGTCGATCTAGCGCTTGGTGTCCGTCCGTCCGTCTGTCCATGTATTTGTTGTTCACAGGATTCCGGTCGCAATTATTAACCGATTTTGATGAAATTTGGTACAGGGAGTTTTTTGGGCACAAGGACGAACGCTATTGAATTTGGAAGAAATCGGATCAAATTTAGATATAGCTCCCATATATATGTATCACCCGATTTCGACAAATGGGGTCACGTTGCGCTTTTTTTCAAACGGATCGTCATCAAATTTGGCAAAAGGTAATTTTCTCCATCGCCCTTCAAGTCTGCAAAATTTCATCCAAATCGGTTCAGATTTAGATATAGTTCTCATATATATGTATCGCCCGATTTTTCTAAATTTGGCCATAAAACCCTTATTTATCAACCGATCTTACTCAAATTTGGATAAATGTAGTTTTCTATAGCACTAACTATATGTGCAAAAAATCATCGAAATCGGTTCAGATTTAGCTATAGCTCCCATATATATGTACCGCCCGATTTTTCTAAATTTGGCCATAAAACCCTTATTTATCAACCGCTCTTACTAAAAGTTGGCTAGATCCAGTCCTCTATAGTACTAACTATATGTGCAAAATTTAATCGAAATCGGTTCAGATGTAGATATAGCTCCCATATATATATACCGCCCGATTTTTCTAAATTTGACCATAGAACCCTTATTTATTAACCGATCTGACTCAAAGTTGGCTAGATCTAGTCCTCTATGGTACTTACTAGATGTGCAAAATTTCATCGAAATCGGTTCAGATGTAGATATAGCTCCCATATATATGTACCGCCCGAGTTTTCTAAATTTGACCATAGAACCCTTATTTATTATATAGCACTAACTGTATGTGCAAAAAATCATCGTAATCGGTTCAGATTTAGCTATAGCTCCCATATATATGTACCGCCCGATTTTTCTAAATTTGGCCATAAAACTCTTATTTATCAACCGATCTTACCCAAATTTGGCTATATGTAGTCTTCTATAGCACTAACTATATGTGAAAAAAATCATCGAAATCGGTTCAGATTTTGATATAGCTCCCATATATATGTATAGCCCGATTATCCCAAATTTGGTCATAGAACCCTTATTTATTAACCGCTCTTACTAAAAGTTGGCTAGATCCAGTCCTATATAGTACTAACTATATGTGCAAAATTTCATCGAAATCGGTTCAGATGTAGATATAGCTCCCATATATATGTACCGCCCGATTTTTCTAAATTTGACCATAGAACCCTTATTTATTAACCGATCTGACTCAAAGTTGGCTAGATCCAGTCCTCTATGGTACTTACTAGATGTGCAAAATTTCATCGAAATCGGTTCAGATGTAGATATAGCTCCCATATATATGTACCGCCCGAGTTTTCTAAATTTGACCATAGAACCCTTATTTATTATATAGCACTAACTGTATGTGCAAAAAATCATCGTAATCGGTTCAGATTTAGCTATAGCTCCCATATATATGTACCGCCCGATTTTTCTAAATTTGGCCATAAAACTCTTATTTATCAACCGATCTTACCCAAATTTGGCTATATGTAGTCTTCTATAGCACTAACTATATGTGAAAAAAATCATCGAAATCGGTTCAGATTTTGATATAGCTCCCATATATATGTATAGCCCGATTATCCCAAATTTGGTCATAGAACCCTTATTTATTAACCGCTCTTACTAAAAGTTGGCTAGATCCAGTCCTATATAGTACTAACTATATGTGCAAAATTTCATCGAAATCGGTTCAGATGTAGATATAGCTCCCATATATATGTACCGCCCGATTTTTCTAAATTTGACCATAGAACCCTTATTTATTAACCGATCTTACTAAAAGTTGGCTAGATCCAGTCCTCTATGGTACTTACTAGATGTGCAAAATTTCATCGAAATCGGTTCAGATGTAGATATAGCTCCCATATATATGTACCGCCCGATTTTTCTAAATTTGACCATAGAACCCTTATTTATTAACCGATCTTACTAAAAGTTGGCTAGATTCAGTCTTCTATAGCACTAACTATATGTGCAAAAAATCATCGAAATCGGTTCAGATTTAGCTATAGCTCCCATATATATGTACCACCCGATTTTTCTAAATTTGGCCATAGAACCCTTATTTATTAACCGATCTTACTAAAAGTTGGTTAGATTCAGTCCTCTCTAGTACCAACTATATGTGCAAAATTTCATCGAAATCGGTTCAGATGTAGATATAGCTCCCATATATGTATCGCCCGATTTTGAAAAATTCGCCCGTAATAACTTTATGTTTGACCATACAGGCCTCATTTCTTAACTGATCTTACTCAAATCTTGCACAAGGTAACCTTTTGTGGTATTAATCAAACCCGCAAAATATTATGCAAATTGGTTCAGATTTAGATATACCTTCCATATATATGCATCGCTCGATTTTCCCAAATTTGGCCATAGTATTCTTATTTATTAACCAATGTTACTCAAATTTCAAATTTTGATGTATTAGCCGATTGTATTTATATGTACTTGTAGCTCTTACATAAGAACATTGCTCGATTTTTACAAATTTGGATTTATTATCCACACTAATTGAGCGATTTTCTCTTTTTTAATTATGGGCTCTATATGAGTGGCATACTAACTCCATAGGTGCAATATCAATACAGCCAGTATTGCTAGAAGTAGGGGAAATTCCCTATATATAGGTTTTTTTCTAATATTTAGCGTCTTGTAGGGACGTAGGGCCACAATATAGGGAAATTTTCACTCAACACAATTTGTAATAATTTTTGCACTTTGGTGGCTCTAGAGGAGGAAATTTGAAGCCGGCAAGGCTTGATCTTTAACAATGTGTGGTAACAACAGTTACCACTCGTGTCAAAAAAAAATCTAACAAAATTTAAAGATTAGAGATTTAAAAAAAAAAATACTATTTTTGGTAGAATTCTACCAACTGTGGCAACCGTCGTGGTAATACACATTTATTTTCTATATTATATACGTTGCATTTTCATGTTTTAAGATAATAAAGGACTTAGAACCATTTTTGTTCTGTAAAATTTGTTTAAATTTAGCGAAAAATATTGTAGTGAAAATTATTTGGGAATGTATGGGAAAGTAGGGAACTTTTTTTGTCCTTATAGGGTAAACCGAATATTTTCCCTGGCAATACTGACTATGAGCTATAGTCAGATTGAGACAAAGCACCCATAAACATGTACCCCTTAATTTTCTTAAATATGCAACTGCGGTTTATATCAATGTTACCCCACAAATGCTTATGATTACTAATTCAGTAAGGGTGGTTTAGGGTACGTTCTACTTTACGTATTTGTTCTTCTTCATTTCGACCTTCAAACGCTCCAATAACGCCATATAATAGTCACTGTTGATGGTTTTTCCCTTCTCAAGATAATCGATAAAAATTATTCCATGCGCATCCCAAAAAACAGAGGCCATTACTTTGCCAGCGGACTTTTGAGTCTTTCCACGCTTCGGAGACGGTTCACCGATCGCTGTCCACTCAGCCGACTGTCGATTGGACTCAGGAGTGTAGTGATGGAGCCATGTTTCATCCATTGTGACATAACGACGGAAAAACTCGGGTGTATTACGAGTTAACAGCTGCAAACACCGCTCAGAATCATCAACACGTCGGTGTTTTTGGTCAAATGTGAGCTCGCGCGGCACCCATTTTGCACAGAGCTTCCGTATATCCAAATATTGATGAATGATATGACCAACACGTTCCTTTGATATCTTTAAGGCCTCTGCTATCTCGATCAACTTCATTTTACGGTCATTCAAAATAATGTTGTGGATTTTTTTGATGTTTTCGTCGGTAACCACCTCTTTCGGGCGTCCACTGCGTTCACCGTCCTCCGTGCTCATTTCACCATGCTTGCATTTTGCATACCAACCAATTATTGTTGATTTCCCTAAGGCAGAGTCCGGAAGCTCATTATCAAGCCAAGTTTTTACTTCCACCGTATTTTTTCCCTTCAGAAAACAGTATTTTATCAAAACACGAAATTCCTTTTTTTCATTATTTTTACAATAACAAAAGTTTCTTCACAAAAGACGCTCTATCTCACAAACTAATTGACTTACAGACGTCAAATTTTGACACGAATCATTTGAAGGATGGTACTATATAAAAATAATATGCATTTAATACTAGCGACGCCATCTATGTGTCAGACCGGGGACTTATCAGCCAACCTGTTATACATGCCTAACTAGGTTCATATCGGTCTATAGTTATATATAGCCCTCGAAGTTCTACGGAGATTGAACAGAACTAGAGAACTATTCACTCACATAAAGAGAAGAAAAATTTCATATCTTGGTCATATAATGCGAAACCCAAAATCCCGTATCCTACAAACAATTCTACAAGCCAATATATAAGGAAAACGTAGTAGAGGAAGACAAGAGATGACCTGGATTCAAAATATTCAACAATGGACAGAATTCCGAAATGCAGAAAATTTAATAAGTGTAGCTAGAAACAGAGAATTATTTTTCTTGTTTTGTCAATAATATATAAAAGGAAACTCTACATGAAATGTAATATGGTCGCTAACATTCGAATATCGAATATGCAATAAAGAAGATATCCCTCAGATAAATCGATCCCCAATCACACAAAAATTGGTCCATACCAAGTTCATAATTGTATATAGCCCCCATATAAACGACCCCCCTATTTCAATTTTGGCTCTCTACGTACCGTGCAAAAGTCCATATCGATTCGTAATTATTTGTAGACTTACCTACACATACCTTTTTTGTCTAATATATACCACGTATGGACTAACTCACAATTTAGAAAACGATGTCAAGAAGTTTTAAGATACCACAACCCAAGTAATTCGATTGTGGATGACAGTCTTTCGTAGAAATTTCTACGCAATCCATGGTGGAGGGTACATAAGATTCGTCCTGGCCGAACTTACGGCCGTATATACTTGTTTTTATTCCAATTTATTTATAATAAAAATTTATAAACTACAAAATTGTTTACCTCTTAAAAAATCACTTCTGGTTGCATCTGATAAAATACGGCGGTTCCTCTCGTATACGTCTAAAGTGATCATTTTTGAGCCTGTATTAATTTCAGCTTATCTCTAACCACAAAATGAGTGATTGGTGTTAGCCTGATATTAAAGTAAGCTCCATTAACACCGGTAGACAACGGCTGTGGGAAACCTCAAAATTGTTTAATTTACCGAGAAAACTGTAGTTGATAGCAGGGAGATATGTGAAACCAGTTGAGTGACAATATGTAAAATGGCTTTTGATGATAGTTTTTCAATGGATAATTTGAGGTTTCCCAGCTAATAAAAGAAGAAGCAGAGATATTCGCACATACTTAGGTGTTAGACAAGTCAAGCGAAGATTGCATTTCCTTTTTTTGCCAATTCATTGAAATTTAAGAAGCCAATATTTTTTGTTGTTTGCGAGTGTTGAGGCTTATAAAAATTGTCTTTTAATAAAGTATCTTTAATTTAATTCTTGTTAAAGTTTTTCATATAGTATTTCAATTGCTTGATTTTTATGGTCTTTTGGGGTTTTTACTTCAATTTCGTTTTTTGTTTTGTTTTAGTTTCAAATATGACGCTTGATTCCAATCAAATTGCAAAAAATCGAACAGACAGACTTTTTGCCACAAAAAGTTGTTGGGTTGTTATTTTAAAATTTGACACTTTAAACTAATTGTCTGATCTTTTGACTCTTGAAAAGTTGCTTTATCAATCGATCATGTCGGTAATTAAGAAGTGGTGCACAATTGCACATGGGACGATTGTTGTACACCATGTGAGTGCATGTAATTGGTATTCGATTTCATTAATCGTAACCCCAACTCGTCGGGCGACTGCCCCACTCGCTCTCTTCGAATGTTGTATTGATTTATACACTAAAAATAAAAAGCATACAAACCAATAATTTCAAGAATTAAAATTTTGTACTTTCTATTGTAGAATAAAATGTTGACAAAATTTTATGCAGAAATGAAATTTTTATAAAAATTTCTATAGATATAAAATTTAAACAAAATTTTCTATAGAAATCAAATGTTGACAAAATTTACTATAGAAATAAAATTTTGAAGAAATATTCCATATATAGAATATTTTGTCAAAAAAAATTTCTATGATATCAAATGTTGACAAATTTTTCTATAGAAATAAAATTTTGAAAAATTTAACATTTTGTATGGAATTAAAAGTTTGACAAAGCTTTCTATGGAAATAAATGAAAAAATGTTCTATGAAATAAAATATTAACAAAATCTTATATGGAAATAAATTATTTACAAAATTTTCTATTGAATGAAAATATCAAGAAAATTAATATAGTGAAATAAAAACATTGAAATAAATCTTTTTTGAAAATTTTTTGGAAAAATAAATTTTTCTTGAAAAGTGTTTAAGAAATAAAATTTTGACAACATTTTCTATAAAAATAAAATTTTGACAAAGTTTTCTTTCGAAATAAAGTGTTGACAAAGTTTTCTATGGAAATACAATTACGAAAATGTTTTCTAGGGAAATAAAATGTTATGTATTGAAATAAAATTAAAAAAAAAATTTATACAAATAAGACTTTTATTATTATTTTATTATAGGGAATTTTGTCAAAATTTCATCTCTATAGGAAATTTTGTCAAAATTTCATTTCTATAGAAAATTTTGTCAAAACTTCATCCCTAGAGGAAGTTTTGCCAATATTTCATTTCAATAGGAAATTTTGTCCAAATTTCATTTCTATAGAATATTTTTTCAAATTTTTGTCAAACTTTAATTTCTATAGAAAATTTTGTGAAAATTTCATTTCTATAGAAAATTTTGTCAAAATTTAATCTCTAGATAAAATTTTGTCAATATTTCATTTCTACAGGAAATTTTGTGAATATTTCAGTTGTATGGGAAGTTTTGTCAATATTTCATTTCCATGGGAAATTTTGTCAAAATTTCATTTCCATGGAAAAACTGGTCAAAATATCATTTTTATAGAAATTTTTTGACAAAATATCATTCCTAGGAGAAATTTTGTCAATATTTCATTTCTATGGTAAAATTTGTCCAAATTTCATTTGTACAGAAGATTTTTTAAAAATTTTGTCATATAAAAATTTTTTTCAAACTTTCATTTCTATAGAAAATTTTGTCGATCTTTCATTTCTATAGAAAATATTGTCAAAATTTCATTTTTATAGAAAGTGTTGTCAAAATTTTATTTCTTTAGGAAAATTTGTCAAAATTTCATTCCTATAGAAACTTTTGTCAAAATTTAATCTCTAGAGGAAATTTTGTCAATATTTCATTTCTATAGGAAATTTTGTGAATATTTCATTTGTATGGGAAGTTTTGTCAATATTTCATTTCCATGGGAAATTTTGTCAAAATTGCATTTCCATAGAAAAACTTGTCAAAATTTCATTTATATAGAAAATTTTGTCAAACTTTCATTTCTATCGAAAATTTTGTCAAACTTTCATTTCTATCGAAAATTTTGTCAAACTTGCATTTTTACAGAAAATGTCAAAATTTAATTTCTATAGGAAATTTTGTCAAAATTTCATTCCTATAGAAAATTTTGTCAAAATGTAATCTCTAGAGGAAATTTTGTCAATATTTCATTTCTGTAGGAAATTTTGTGAATATTTCATTTCTATGGTAGTTTTGTCCATAGTTCATTTCCATGGGAAATTTTGTCAAAATTTCATTTCCATAGAAAAATTTGTCAAAATTTCATTTATATAGAAAATTTTGTCAAAATATCATCTCTACGAGAAATTTTGTGAATATTTCATTTCTCTGGTAAATTTTGCCCAAATTTCATTTCTATAGAATATTTTATTAAAATTTTTTCAAACTTTCATTTCTATAGAAAATTTTGTCAAACTTTAATTTCTATAGAAAATGTTGTCAAAATTTTATTTCTATAGTAAATGTTGTCAAAATTTCATTTCTGTAGAAAATTTTGTCAAAATTCCATTTTGAGAGAAATTTTTGTCAAAATTTTATTTGATAGGCATTTTTGTTAAAATTTCATTTCTATACGAATTTTGATTTCAAAATTTCATGTCTATGGGAAATTTTACATAGAATTTTACATAATATATATATATATATATATATATATATATATATATATATATATATATATATATATATATATATATATATATATATATATATATATATATATATATATATATATATATATATATATATATATATATATATATATATATATATATATATATATATATATATATATATATATATATATATATATATATATATATATATATATATATATATATATATATATATATATATATATATATATATATATATATATATATATATATATATATATATATATACAGAATTCTAATAAAGAAAAAAAAGTTGAGAAAATTTTCTATAGAAATAAAATTTGAAGAAGTTTTCTATAGAAGTATTTTTTTAAATATCCCAATTATGATTTAGTTATTTATATTTATAGAAAATTTTCTGACCATTTTATTGCTATAATCTATTTTCTCAAAATTTTTATTCTATACAAAATTTTCACAAAAGTTTGTTTCTATAGCAAATTTTGTCAAAATTTCATTTCTATGGGAAATTTTATCAAAATTTTTATTTTGTAGAAAATTTTCACAAAAGTTTTTTTCTATAGACAATTTTCACAAATTTTTTTTCTATAGAAAATTTTCACAAAATTTTGTTTCTATAGAAAATTTTCCCAAAAGTTTGTTTCTATAGAAAATTTTCACAAAATTTTGTTTCTATAGAAAATTTTCACAAAATTTTAATTTTTGTTGAAAATTTTCACAAAATTTTATTTTTGTTGAAAATTTTGTAAAACAAATAAAAACTGTAGAAATTTTTGTAAAAATTTTATTTCTATAGAACATTTTCCATTAGTTTTATTTCTATAGAAAAATTTCACAAAGTTTTATTTTTATAGAAAATTTTTTCAAAATTTTATTGCTAAAAATTTTTTCACAAAATTTCATTTCTATACAAAGTATTAGCAAAATTTTGTCAAAATTTTATTTCTATAGAAAATTTTGTAAGAATTTCATTTCTATAGAAAATTTTGTAAAAATTTAATTTCTATATAACATTTTCTCAAAATTTTATTTCTATAGAACATTTTGTCAAAATGTGTTTGGGTTCAATAGAACGGTGTAAACGATTTTCTATTTTTTCACTGTGTAGTTCATTGTACTTTGGGCCAAGTTTTTTTCTGGTTTTTGTGATGTGGTCCCAATGCGATTTAATTATATCTGAAGTGTTATTGGCTCGAGTGGTTTTTCGAATCATTTTCTTGGAATGTGATCTGTTGTTGGCCGGTATTTCCTTCTGATTGTTTTTCATATTTGGAAATTATTTTTTGATTTCACGATTTTTGTCCATTGAAAATCGAAATGATTTCAATTGCTTGACTTTGGAGTGTTTCGCTTTCGGAAATGAGTCAAAGAAAAGTGAATTGAAAATTCTGATGAAAATATCTGACTAAATATTGCATGCAATTTCAATTTGTAGCTGATTCAACAGGAAGTGTAAAACCGTATGTTAGGTCAAGATTTCCTATGTGATGTTGATGGAATTGAAAAGGTCTTTCAAAATTTCTATAGATTTTCTGCAAAAGCTTGATGGTAAAGAAATTATTTTGCTTATATTTCTCTATAAATAATCGATTATAGTTCCTCTGATCTAACGAATTCACCACAATAGAAAGTTTTTCTATTTAAATTTTGATTTAGGCGATAGGAAAGTACAATATAAGCACAATGTAATCTGAGACTAGAAACATGTTGTCAACAACATGTTGCTGTAGTCTGTGACATTACTAAGTGTGTGTGTGTGTGTGTTTGAGTACATTTGCAATGGAAAGCGTCGCCATATATCGTTTTTGGTGACTATCGTCATTCATGATCCAAAGCGACACACTAGTCTGTAAAATCGTTATCTTTTGTTACACAAAATTTAGCATTAGATTGTTGCATACAGCGATTTTTTTTCTCCACCATTCAAATTCGTTTGTCCAGTTTTTCTTAAGCTGTGACACCAAAAAGATATCTCACTTCAGTGAATCTAAATCACCATACTAGCGAATCACAATCTGTAAAGTCAAAATTTACTATGCTCACCATATCTAAGTATGGTAGTTGATATAAATTTGGATATCTATTCGCACAATGTTTCTCACATATGGAATATGGATTTTGTATTCAATTTCCAAATGCTATAATTTAAAAGTAGGATAACTGAAAAATTTATGGAGTAGATATTGGAAAGTAAAATCATTGCCAGGCTGATATGTATTACAACTAACTTTAGATTGCTATAATTTTTAAGCGGTTCTTTTCACAGCTAACAGATTTATTCCCGTGACAGTGACATTTTATTCAAAAATAAAGTTTTCCGTGATGGAATGCCAGCGTGATAGTGCTTTTGCTTTATATTTCGATGAAAAAACCACAAGTGGCTATCGTTACAGCTTTCTAAAATTTAAATAAACCTTTTGAATCTCGTACCATTTCACGGGCATCGCGTATAAAAATGGAGGAAAAAACCGTAACAACACCTGAAATGATCCGGAAAGTGATGACCAGATTTGATGGAAATTCACATTCCAACGTTAGAAAACTTGCGCGAGAACGGATGCAACCCACATTGAAAAATCAACATGAACTAAAGCCATTGAAGTTCAAAAAGGTGCAAGAGTTCACCGATGCAAAAAAGTTAGACTGGTAAGAACCAAGGAGTTGCTTCTCTTGCAAGAAAGTGGCCAGATACCAAATTTGGGTGTCTCCCATTGGAATCAATTCCATAGTGAGCTGTATGTTAAGAAACAAACGAATCAAGCCAAGTTTCGACCAAACACCACAAAGATTTTTAGAGGCTGATTATCACCTATGTGTAATGCTTTCTGAGTATTTCAAAGATTCTCTTATTGGTTTCACCGTTTCCTATTATGGACTCGGCTTTAAAAAGTGATTAAATATAGAATCGGGCAGAACATCCATTGTGATACCACTTGTGGTATCACAGTTTGACAAAGTAGACATAAAATTTTGACAAAATTTTCTACAGAAATAAAATTTTAACAAAATTTTCTATAGAAATAAAATTTTCACAAAATTTTCTATAGAAAGAAAATTTTGACAAAAATTTCTACAGAAATAAAATTTTAACAAAATTTTCTATAGAAATAAACTTTTGACAAAATTTTCTATAGAAATAAAATCTTGGTAGATTATTTTTGCCTCGAGTGGCAACTATGATTATGAACCGAATAAAATTTGAACAACATTTTCTATAAAAATAAAATTTTGACAAAATTTTCTATAGAAATAAAATTTTGACTATAATGAAAATTTTATTATGAACCGAATAAAATTTTAACAAAATTTTCTCTAGAAATAAAATTTTGACAAAATTTTCTATAGAAATAAAATTTGGTAGATTATTTTTGGCTCTAGTGGCAACCATGATTATGAACCGATATGGACCAATTTTTGTGTGATTGGACCAATTTTGGTATGGTTGTTAGCGACCATATACTAACACCACGTTCCTAATTTGAACCGGATCGGATGAATTTTGCTCCTCCAAGAGGCTCCGGAGGTCAAATCTGGAGAACGTTTTATATGGGAGCTAAATATAATTATGGACCGATATGGACCAATTCTGGCACGGTTGTTAAAGATCATATACTAACACCATGTTCCAAATTACAACCGGATTGGATGAAATTTGCTTCTCTTGGAGACTTCGCAAGCCAAATCTGGGGATCTGTGTATATGGGGGCTATATATAATTATGGACCGATGTGGACAAATTTTTGAACGGTTGTTAGAGATCATATACCAATACCATGTACCAAATTTCAGCCGGATCGGATGCAATTTGCTTCTCTTTGAGGCTTCGCAAACCAAATCTGGAGATGGGTTTATATGGTCTATATATAATTATGGACCGATGTGGACCAATTTTTGCATGGCTGTTAGAGACAATATACCAACATTATGTACCAAATTTCAGCCGGATCGGATGAAATATACTTCTCTTTGAGGCTCCGCAAGCCAAATCTGGGGATCGGTTTATATGGGGGCTATATATAATTAAGGACCGATATGGACCAATTTTTGCATGGTTGTTAAAGACCATATACCAACACCATGTACCAAATTTCAGCCGGATCGGATGAAATATACTTCTCTTTGAGGCTCCGCAAGCCAAATCTGGGGATCGGTTTATATGGGGGCTATATATAATTAAGGACCGATATGGACCAATTTTTGCATGGTTGTTAAAGACCATATACCAACACCATGTACCAAATTTCAGGCGGATCGGATGAAATTTGCTTCTCTTTTAGGCTCCGCAAGCCAAATCTGGGGATCGGTTTATATGGGGGCTATATATAATTATGGACCGATGTGGACCAATTTTTGCATGGTTGTTAGAGACCATATACAAACACCATATACCAAATTTCAGCCGGATCGGATGAAATATGCTTCCGTTAGAGGCTCCACAAGCCAAATCTGAGGGTCCCTTTATATCGGGGCTATACATAAAAGTAGACCGATATGGCCCATTTTCAATACCATCCGACCCACATCGATAGCAACTACTTGTGCCAAGTTTCAAGTCGATAGCTTGTTTCGTTCGGAAGTTAGCGTGATTTCAACAGACGGACGGACATGCTTAGATCGACTCAGAATTTCACCACGACCCAGAATATATATACTTTATGGGGTCCTAGAGCAATATTTCGATGTGTTACAAACGGAATGACAAAGTTAATATACCCCCATCCTATGATGGAGGGTATAAAAATATGGGAAAAATATTATAAAGACAATTTTGAAGTCCTGGTCAGATAAACATTTCAACCGCCGACCATGGACATTCCAACAGGACTCAGTATCATCACATTCAGCACTCTTCAACCAAGAATGGCTTAAGAACCGCGGTTCATTTCTACTCCTCCATGGTTATCGAAATCTCAGGATCTCAATCCGTTGGAATATTTTGGTTATTATGGTTGGCTCTAACAAATACAAATTGCGTGCAGCGCGTGATTGCTTTGCCAACCCTTTGAAGTCCGTAATTTGTACCCAAGGTGGCTAATTCGAACAAATATAACCCGATTCTAAAATTTAATGTTATTTTCGACATGTTTTGATTTTGAACAATAAAATTAAAAAAAATAATAAACATAAAAGCTTTACTTTCATGCATTACAATTTTGTCAAAATTTTATTTCTATATAAATTTTCCTAAAATTGTATTTCTATAGAAAATTTTGTCAAAATTTTATTTAAGCTTTAAGCTGAGATCAAAAAACAACAATAACGATTGAAGAGAAGCCAACAATAACAAACAAAACGAATGAAGATAGAGGAAGCACGCTCAAAAACAAACCCAGCCAAATACATTCAAATCGATGATTTGAGTTTGGCAAAGGAAAAGAGATATGCTGGCAAATTTGTTTAGGCAGTAGCCGACTATCAAACCCTTTTTTGGGAGGTTCAAGTGTAGTTCACTTGGGTTGAGTGAATTACCCGAATTTATTCTGATAATTGGTTGATAGTTTTGCTGCAAGTAGAGGATGCTGATGAGGAATGTGGTAATTCCGAAACAGCTGTACATCCAACCATCTTGCAGTCTATAGGGCTTTGCCCAAATAAATTTGACAAGCATACTCCTCTGTTGGTTAAGCTACACTTGTAGTTAAGTCAATGCATGGCTATAAGCTGAGATCAAAAAAACAACAATAACGATTGAAGAGAAGCCAACAATAACAAACAAAACCAATTTTATTTTTATAGAAAAATTTGTCAAAATTCTATTTCTATAGAAAATTTTCACAAAGTTTTATTTCCATAGAAAATTTTGTCAAAATTTTATTTCTATAGAAAATTTGGTCAAAATTTTATTTCTATAAAAATGTTTTTTTGTCAAAATTTTATTTCTATAGAAAATTTTGTCAAAATTTTATTTTTATAGAAAATTTTGTCAAAATTTTATTTCTATAGAAAATTTAGTCAAAATTTTATTTCTATAGAAAATTTTGTCAAAATTTTATTTCTATAGAAAATTTTGTCAAATTTTATTTCTATAGAAAATTTTGTCAAATTTTATTTCTATAGAAAATTTTCTCAAAATTTTATTTCTATAGAAAATTTTGTCAAAATTTTCTTTCTATAGAAATTTTTTTCAAAATTTTATTTCTATAGAAAATTTTGTCAAAATTTTATTTTTATAGAAAATTTTGTCAAAATTTTATTTCTATAGAAAATTTTGTCAACATTTTATTTCTATAGAAAATTTTGTCAAAATTTTATTTCTATAGGAAATTTGCACAAAATTTTATTTCTAAAGAATATTTTGTCGAAATTTTATTTCTATAGAAAATTTTGTCAAAATTTGTTTTTCAATAGAAAATTTTGTCAAATTTTTATTTCTATAGAAAATTTTGTCAAAATTTTATTTCTATAGGAAATTTTGTTAAAATTGTATTTCTATAGAAAATTTTGTCAAAATTTTATTTCTATAGAAAATTTTGTCAAAGTTTTATTTCTATAGAAAATTTTGTCAAAATTTTATTTCTACAGAAAATTTTCACAAAATTTTATTTCTATAGAAGATTTTGTCAAAATTTTATTTCTATAGAAAATTTTGTCAAAATTTTATGTCTATAGAAAATTTTGTCAACATTTTATTTCTATAGAAAATTTTGTCAAAATTTTATTTCTACAGAAGATTTTGTCAAAATTTTATTTCTATAGAAAATTTTGTCAAAATTTTATTTCTATAGAAAATTTTGTCAAAATTTTATTTCTATAGAAAATTTTGTCAAAATTTTATTTCTATAGGAAATTTTGTCAAACTTATATTTCTATAGAAAATTTTCTAAAATTTTATTTCTATAGAAAATTTTGTCAAATTTTATTTCTATAGAAAATTTTCTCAAACATTTTGTTTGTATAGAAAATCTTCTCAAAATTTTATTTCTATAGAAACTTTTCTCAAAATTTCGTTTCAATGGAAAATTTACTCCAAATTTGATTTCTATAGAAAATTTCATAACATTTCATGCCTATAGAAGATTTTATAAAATTTTATTTCTATAGAAAATTTTCGTTCAAAAATACATGGTGACTGAAGTCCCATTTTCATTCCTTGAAAATTTGGAAGACGATCACCGGTCTCCTGTGTTTCGAAATCTTGAACTTATTGCTCGCAAAATGGTATCATAAAAATATGATTTTTTTTCATTACTGAGTTAGGTTAGGTTAGGTTATGTGGCAGCCCGATGTATCAGACTCACTTAGACTATTCAGTCCATTGTGATACCGCAGTGGTGAACTTCTCTCTTATCACTGAGTGCTGCCCGATTCCATATTAAGCTCAATGACAAGGGACCTCCTTTGAAACCCTCAGAAATGTCACCAGTATTACTGAGGTGGGATAATCCACCGCTGAAAAACTTTTTGGTGTTCGGTCATAGCAGGAATCGAACCCACGACCTTGTGTATGCAAGGCGGGCATGCTAACCATTGCACCACGGTGGCCCCTGAGTTTCTAAGCCAGAGCATATCTCTTTATTTTTTAGTTTTGATAAAAGCTTATCAAAATTGTATTGCGGATTTTTGGGAGAAATTAAAATTTAAATTGGGGTTTATTGGGGACGAAAGTGTCCTAATTTGGGCACAAGAACCAGAAAAATACTGATGACACTAAAACTCGTAACAGGTTATGAATCTTGGATTTACACGTACGAGGGCGAAAGTAAACAGCAGTTGATGCGTTCAGAATGTATTGTGTTATATCCAATTTTAAAGCAAATTTCCCTTCGATGCTTCATTCATTTTCAATCGAATTTTCTTTACAAATATCATAAAAATGACTTAACTCAATTCAGATAGATGGTTCCAAAATCTGGCCTAGCAAAGCTATGGAAAACATGATTATTCGCATGAAAAATCTCATATCTATCCACCATCAACCACCATCCTTAGATTTGTTCAGTCCACCACTAAAAAGCCTACTGTCCGTTTGTGATGTAGGCTCCCACACTCATGTTGCATTTTGATTATTTTTTAACATAAAATAAAATTAAATTTGACTATAGCATACAGACGTGTGCGCGCGCACACACACGCACACACAGTTGTTTTATGCATCCCAAGAACACAACTACTCGCCTTTAGTGAGTGCATGGTGTCTTGTAATGCTGTAAGGAAATCTTTAGAACTGAACAATGGCTTAGCGGATGCAATGAAACGATTTCCTATGTAACCAACCATGCACCATACGATTTAAGTGTTTTGTTATTGCAACAACGCAATTGTTGCCATTTGGTATGAATATCGTATGGCAATTTCTTTGAGAGTACATATACAATTTTATGACACAATTTTTTTTTCTTGCAAGTTTTTCTTTAAAATTTTCTTAATGAACCATGAATATTTTCCATAGTAATAATTTTGAGTGTCATTTTTGCTGGTACACCAAAATATTTATGAGAAAAGTTCTTAATGAGTTTTTCAAATGGACTTGCAATATAAAGGGGAAATTTTCCCGGGAGATTGTGGCATTGACATATTGGGGTGGCTTTGTAAAAGGGATGTGCTGGGCTTTGAAAAACAGAATCGATGCATTAAATAAAATGCTATAGAAAATATAAATATCGTATATCCTTAGATAGAGGATGTCATTATTTGTCATATTAAAGGAATTAGCTTCAAATAAACTGCCATTTAAAATTAAAAAAAAAAATAAAAAACCAAAAACCACACTGAAAAAAATATTTACACACTATTAAGGACACATTTCTTTAAAATAATTATATTTCAATTAAAAGAAAGTTTATAATCTTAGCTTAAAATTTTTTTCATTAAATTTAGGACACACGTTTTGAAAATTTGCACCCCATCGTTAAAGTTGCATGTCTTTAAACTAAGGCAAATTTTCCTTAAAGTTAAGAAACAACTTTTAAAGAAATCGTCCTTAAATTAACTGAAATATTTAATCTTTAGATTTAAGATAAAAACGCTTCACATATAGTCTAAGACTTATTTTGAGAATGTAGCATCTTTGGTTTAAAGTTTTTTTTGGAATTAAGAAAATATTTTTTACTTCGAAGTATCCGTCATGATTTGGATTTTGAAACTGGTATTTATTTGTACATGAATAGCTTTATTAATATACCGGAAAAATATAATGACAATTCGTTAAATGAGATCTGTATCCTACTTTTTGTTTTGTAGATCCTAGATTTAAAGCCAGATAGGTCGCAAAAAAATTCCTTATTTTAAAGAACCCGCGTCTTTGGCTCGGAATCAATACCAATATCCTTAAAGGAAGGTCAAACTCTTTGGATCCAAGTAATGTGCTTTTTTTTGAGTGCAAACTTGAAAATAATGGATGCATTGCATTTTTAACTAAATATTTTCTATATATTTTTTATCAAGGAAACATCTATTTATTACTCTTGTCGTTTCCCTGTACAAAAAATATTTACGTTAGGATGCTCACTTTACAAATTAAAAAGGGTAAATTTCTTAAAATTAATGCAATTTTAATTAAAATAATGTTCATAATCCCTGCTTCACAGTTTTATACCCTCCACCATAGGATGGGGGATATATTAACTTTGTCATTCCGTCTGTAACACATCAAAATATTGCTCTAAGACCCCATAAAGTATATATATTCTGGGTCGTGGTGAAATTCTGAGTCGATCTGAGCATGTCCGTCCGTCCGTCCGTCTGTTGAAATCACGCAAATTTCCGAACGAACAAGCTATCGACTTCAAACTTGGCACAAGTAGTTGTTAATGATGTAGGTCGTATGGTATTGCAAATGGGCCATTTGCTATTTCGGTCCACTTTTTCGTATATCCCCCATATAAACGGATCCCCAAATTTGGCTTGAGGAGCCTCTAAGAGTAGCATATTTCATCCGATCTGGCTGACATTTGGTACATGGTGTAAGTAACCATGGTCTCTAGCAACCATGCAAAAATTGGTCCATATCGATCCATAATTATATATCGCCCCCATATAAATCGATCCCCAGATTTGGCTTGCGGAGCCCCTAAGAGAAGAAAATTTCATAAGATTCGGCTGAAATTCGGTACATGGTGTTAGTAAAGGGTGATACGGTCAAAATTTGGTCAAGGGAAAACGCGTGTAAATCGGTGAAATCGTTTATTTAAAAAATCAAATTAAATTTCTTTTTCAAGTTCAATTAGTATAAAATTCAGGAAAAATATTCAGTTAGGCTTTCGCTTTTCCAAATCCGAATTGCCGGGCCTCACGCTTGACACCTGCCATCAGATTTTGTACAGCCACCTTGTCCACCTTCTTCGCCGCAGAAAGCCAGTTTGCCTTGAACTGCTGCTCGTCCTTAGCAGTCTTCTTTAGGTTCCGCTTGACAATAGTCCACGTTTATTCAAACACTCTTTCACGTAAATTTCTTGGTTGACAGTCCCGGAAGCTATGAAAATGCTGCTTTTCAAGCCACAGGTACAGATGGCTTGCCAAATCAGATATTTCTTTGCGAACTTTGACAGTTTTATGTGCTTGAAAATATCTGCTACCTTTCCCCTTCCTTTTGCCGTATAAACTTCCTGTCCCGGAAGCTGCTTGTAGTCGGCTTTGACGTAGGTTTCGTCGTCCATTTCCACGCAGTCAAACTTCGTTAGCATCGTCGTGTACAGCCTCCGGGATCGCGCTTTGGCCGTCGTATTTTGTTTATCATCGCGATTTGGAGTCACTACCTTCTTGTAAGTCGATAGTCCGGCTCGTTTTTTGGCTCGATGCATGGTTTTAGACGATACACCCAGCTTATTTGAGGCATCTCGGAGAGAGAGGTTAGGGTTTCGCTTGAAACTACCGGCAACTCTCTTTGTCGTCTCAGCGGCTTCTGGTTTTCGATTTCCCCCCGATCCAGACTTCCTGGTTGTCGACAAACGTTCCCCAAACACTTTAATTACATTTGTAACGGTTGATTTGACAACTTTTAGCGATTTTGCCAGCTTTGCGTGCGAGTAGCTCGGATTTTCGCGATGCGCGAGCAAAATTTTGATACACTGCTCTTCTTGCTTGGACGGCATTTTGACAACTGAAGAGTGAATTCCAAAATCAAAATAGGAGCAAAATTCTACACACACACACACCTTTAAAATGAGGGGTGTTCAGGTTTTTTAAATGCAAAATTGAAAGAAATACGTCAAGTTTATATTGACCAAATTTTGACCGTATCACCCTTTATATGGTCTCTAACATCTATGCAAAAATTGGTCCACATCGGTCAATAATTATATATAACCCCCATATAAACCAATCCCCAGATTTGTCCTCCGGAGCCTCTTGGATGAGCAAAATTCATCCGATCCGGTTGAAATTTGGAACGTGGTGTAAGTATGTGGTCTCTAACAAACACGTAAGAATTGGTCCATATCGGTCCATACTTATATATAGCCCCCATATAAACCGTTCCCCAGATTTGACCTCCGGAACCTCTTAGAGGAGAAAAATTTATCCGATTCGGTTGAAATTTGGTACATGGTATTAGTATATGGTATCTAACAACGATACACAAATTGGTCCATATCGGTCCATAATTATATACAGCCCCCATATAAACCGATCCCCAAATTTGACCTTCGGAGCCTCTTTGAGAAGCCAATTTCATCCGATCCGGCTAGAATTTGGTACATGGTGTTAGTATATGGTCTTTAACAACCATGCAAAATTTGGTCCATATGGGTCCATAATTATATATAGCCCCCATATAAACCGTTCCCCAGATTTGACCTCCGGAGCCTCTTGGAGGAGCATAATTCATCCGATCCAGTTGAAATTTGGAACGTGGTATTAGTATATGGTCTCGAACAACGATGCAAGAATTGGTCCACATCGGTCTATAGTTATATATAGCCGATTCCCAATCACACAAAAATTGGTCCATATCGGTTCATAAACATGGTTGCCACTCGAGCCAATAATAATCTAGCAAAATTTTATTTCTATAGAAAATTTTGTTAAATTTTATTTCTATAGAAAATTTTGGCAAATTTTCTTTCTATAGAAAATGTTTTCAAAATTTTAATTCTATTGAAAATTTTGTCAAAATTGTATTTCTATAGAAAAATTTGTCAAAATTTTTTTTTTCTATAGAAAATTTTGTCAAAATTTTATTTCTATAGAAAATTTTGTAAAAATTTTATTTCTATAGAAAATTTTGTCCAAATACTTCTATAGAAAATGTTGTCAAATTTTATTTTGTCAAAATTTTATTTCTATAGAAACTTTTAACAAACTTTTATTTATTTAGAAAATTAACTTAATTATATACGTATTTATCGGCCTCTTTTAGTTTAATATATACCACGTATGGACTACCTTGCAATTTAGAAGACGGTGTTAGGAAGTTTTAAGATACCTTGCCATCGGCAAGTGTTACCGCAATCCTTGTAATTCGATTGTAGATGACAGTCTTCAGTAGAAGTTTATACCCAATCCATGGTGGAGGGTATATAAGCTTCGGCTTGGCCGAACTTACGGCCGTATATACTTGTTAATTTTATTTTTCTGCGGATATAAAATCAAATTTTAGAATCTGTTTGGATTTATTCGAGTTGACTACCATTGGCACGAATTAATGCTTTCAAAATATGGACGAAATATTTGTCTGCCCAGGTCTTCAATGTTGTCTAGGACATTTTCCCGATATAATTCGACATTCTTTGTTATCCCGCCGTCGATGAATATGAACAGAGATCGACCATCGGCTTTTGCGGAGATCCACACCATTACCATTGGTGGCACTTCAATTCTGGTCGCCAATCGAAGGTGTATACTTTCAACTCTTTCTTAGAATGTAAACTCGAACATTTATTTTACAAATTGCTCAACATGGAATGGCTTCTCGTCGCAAAAAATCCAATTCGGTAACTGGAAACTATCGTATAAGCAAAGCAACTCATTGGCTATTTCCGGTCTATTTTTTTGTGTATCGGAAAGCACAAATTTTCGATATGAGTTAGGTTAGGTTAGGTGGCAGCCCGATGTATCAGGCTCACTTAGACTATTCAGTCCATTGTGATACCACTTTGGTGAACTTCTCTCTTATCACTGAGTGCTGCCCGATTCCATGTTAAGCTCAATGACAAGGGACCTCCTTTTTATAGCCGAATCCGAACGGCGTTCCACATTGCAGTGGAACCACTTAGAGATGCTTTGAAATCCTCAGATATGAGTTACATCTGTTCCCGCAATATATTTAGACCAAGAGCAAGTTTTCCACAACTGCGACGTGGATTATGCTGAATACTTCTAACTACGAGTATAACCATTTGACGAATAACTTTATATCTGAATGTAAAATGTCAAAAAGCGTTTGTAAGCTTGTAAACAAAAAAATCAAATGTCACTGTAATAAATTTATCAGCTGTTAGATGAACGGTTTAGAAATGATAGCAAATATCAGCAACCCTGTAGTCCTTATCCTGACTAATTGACGACAATCAAATGCAAATTTGTAACCTAAAAACCCATATTTCAAAACAGAGCATTTCCAAATTGACATCCGTAACTAAATAATTTCCTATTTGGTTAATTTAATTATCTTATCCGGTGCTTAATTTCAATTTCATAATGCCATTCCATGTTTTCGGATATTTTGACATGTCTGGCAATTATCTGTGACATGGTGCACCACTACCGTAGAGTTCTTGAAGTGCATCGAATGTAGCAGGCTTCATTATACCACAGCGATGACAATTAAGAGCCCAAAATGCAAAAAGGCAATTGGATGTAAGTGGCAAACCTTAAAAATAATTGTGGTACCAACAACAACTACAGCAGCAAACTAAAGGCAAGACTTAAATTCAATTCAATTTAACGTCCATCCATTTGTCTCTTTTGGCAAATGGATCTGAAGCAGTTGGAGTTTTGGTGTTTCCTGTAGGCCTTACTCAAGCAGTTAGGAAATTTTTTACTCAAACTCAAGAGTCCAATACTACCAAAAGACTAAAATTATCGCACCATAATAGGCGCCACTAGGGCGTAATTACCAAATAGACTATCGCAAAAATATCGCTTAAATTGAAACCGCCACAACTTCACACAGACAATGATGGCAATGCATTGCAACAGCAGGCATCAAGAGCCAATCGGAAAAACGACAGTAGCTACTAAAAACGATAGACCTCCGTATGAATTGGTTGAAGCGGTTGTTGCATGAATTGGGAAATTGCCACAGTAGTAGCGTAAGACCTAATTTAAAGCCAAATGTCAATGATAACAGTTGGGTCCGATGCATATACAAAATTGACTTTGGCTGGCTGGCAGTCAAGCCTTAGCTGCTATTAACTGCAAAATGCATTGCGGCATATTTTTTCGTACTTCACAGAGAGTTGGCGTCTGACGATAATATAGACGCTGAGAAAGCGTATGTGGTTGCAACAAATGACGCGTAAAGAAAAACATCTCTTACGACACGCAATTGCCTCTAATATATCAATGGGCTGCTGCTCCCAAAAGTAATGAACAATGTTGAGCTTACTTGTGTGTACGTAAATGTAGTTGGGTTAACTCCCTTGAGAATTTTTGTGGGGCTGGCAATTACCAGGAATATATCAATAGTTCTGATGAGATAAATAGGTTGACATAACCATAGTTAGTTTTTGGGGCAAACTAATGTCCTTAAATTACAAATGCGAATTTGCTTATCATAGAAGACGCAATTCTCTGATATAAGGTTTTTTTCTTATTCAAAAATCGATCAACTTTTCAGTGAAGTCGTTTTATCCTTATACGTAGTAGTTAGTTATAAAGTTTATATTAAACAAAATTTGGTTAATATAAACTTGACGTATTTCTTTCAATTTTGCATTTAAAAAACACCCTCATTTTGAAGGTGTGTTGTGTGTAGAATGTTGCTTCTATTTTGATTTTGGAATTCACTCTTCAGTTGTCAAAATGCCGTCCAAGCAAGAAGAGCAGCGTATCAAAATTTTGCTCGCGCATCGCGAAAATCCGAGCTATTCGCACGCAAAGCTGGCAAAATCGCTAAAAGTTGCCAAATCAACCGTTACAAATGTAATTAAAGTGTTTGGGGAACGTTTGTCGATAGCCAGGAAGTCTGGATCGGGGGGAAATCGAAGACCGGAAGCCGCTGAGACGACAAAGAGAGTTACCGGTAGTTTCAAGCGAAACCATAACATCTCTCTCCGAGATGCCGCAAATAAGCTGGGTGTATCGTCTACAACCGTGCATCGAGCCAAAAAACGAGCCGGACTATCGACTTACAAGAAGGTAGTGACTCCAAATCGCGATGATAAACAAAATACGACGGCCAAAGCGCGATCCCGGAGGCTGTACACGACGATGCTGACGAAGTTTGACTGCGTGGTAATGGACGACGAGTTTTATACGGCAAAAGGAAGGGGAAAGGTAGCAGATATTTTCAAGCACATAAAACTGTCAAAGTTCGCAAAGAAATATCTGGTTTGGCAAGCCATCTGTACCTGTGGCTTGAAAAGTAGCATTTTCATAGCTTCCGGGACTGTCAACCAAGAAATTTACGTGAAAGAGTGTTTGAATAAACGTCTGCTGCCTTTCCTGAAGAAACACGGTTGTTCCGTACTGTTTTGGCCGGATTTGGTATCTTGCCATTACGGTAAGAAGGCCATGTAGTGGTACGCCGCCAACAACGTGCAGGTGGTTCCCAAGGACAAGAACCCTCCCAACACGCCAGAGCTCCGCCCAATTGAGAAATACTGGGCTATTGTCAAGCGTAACCTAAAGAAGACCAAAAAAACTGCTAAGGACGAACAGCAGTTCAAGGCAAACTGGCTTTCTGCGGCGAAGAAGGTGGACAAGGTGGCTGTACAAAATCTGATGGCAGGTGTAAAGCGTGAGGCCCGGCAATTCGGATTTGGAAAAGCGAAAGCCTAACTGAATATTTTTCCTGAATTTTATACTAATTGAACTTGAAAAAGAAATTTAATTTGATTTTTTAAATAAACGATTTCACCGATTTACACGCCTTTTTCCTTGACCAAATTTTGACCGTATCACCCTTTATGCATGGCCACGGAGCATGTTTATCTTCACAAACCGACATACATTATACCAAGTATAGAGGAGTGGGAAGACAAAAGGATACCCTTCGGAATCCTGAACATGTATACGAACGGATAAAAGATTGAGGAAGGAACAGGCAACGGAATCTATAGTAGTGAACTGGGGATAAGGGAGTCTTACACGCTGGATAGTGAGTGCATTATTTTTCAGGCTGAAATTTCTGCGATCACAAAAGCTGCTGAGTCGCTGTTGATGAGACCGTTATTCAGAAGCGATATCAGCTTCTTCATCGACAGTCAGGCAGCTATAAAAGCATTGTGCAGTGCTAACATAAGGTCTAAGGTAGTCACCCGCTTTCGTAGAGAACTCAAGGTTCTCACTGAACATCATAATATAAGTCTGTGCTGGGTACGTGGGCACTATGGGATAATAGGAAATGATGAAGCGGATGTGCTGGCTAAGAAGGGCGCTCGTGGAACGAATAATGTCATAGCGGACGTTTTTCTTCCACTATCTTCTTATCATTACAGGATATAGGTCAAATATGATGAACTATGGCAAAGACTCTGGGTCTCTTCGGATGGTTGCGAGCAAACCAAGTTGATATGGGACGAAAAGAAACGTAGGAACTGCGAAATTTTGATGTCGATGAACAGAGAGGAATTGCGGGCAACGATTGGTATCATAACAGGACATAACACACTTGGGAAACACATGGTTAGAATAGGACTTAAAGACGACGATATCTGTAGATGGTGCATGGACGGAGGACTCGTACCACTTCCTGTGGCAGTGTCCAGATTTATCCTTTAGAAGAAAGAAGATATTGGGCCCTTTTTCTTTCAGGCTCTCATCGATCTGCGGGAGTGCAGCTTAAGGAACATACTTGCATTCATCAGAGCCCCTGGTTGGTTGTTCTGAAATTTCTTTTAAAGAAAACCAGCAAGTGGAAGTTTCTGGGACAATGCGGACCGCATCGGAAGGAAGAAGATGGAAAGATCACATCGAGGAATCATAATGGATCTATACTGGTCTAAGTGGACATCAATTCAACACAAAATTGATGTCATCCTCTACAACCTAACCTAAACTATGCATGTCAAATTTGGTTGAAATCGGTTCAGATTTCGATATAGCTTCCATATATATGTTTTTCCGATTTGGGCCAAAATGGCTAAAATACTCACATTTTCCTTATAAAATCACCTCTTCTAAGTCGAAAACTTGTAAAAATTACTACAATTTGCCTATACTCTAATATAGGCAAATTGGAGTAATATATCTATCGACCGAAAAATCATTAATACACTTTTGCGAAGTTGCCTCAAAATTGGTTCATATTTAAAAGTACCCCATATTTATACCCTGCGCCACACTGTGGAACAGGGTATTATATGTTAGTGCATATGTTGGTAACACCCAGAAGGAGACGAGGTAGACATATGGTACCTTTGGAAATAATGCTCAGGGTGGTTCCCTGAGTCGATATAATCATGTCCGTCCGTCCGTCTGTCTGTGAACACATTTTTGTGATCAAAGTCTGGGTCGCAATATAAGTCCAATATCAATAATTAAGAGCATACACAATAAATAGAAATGAAATATTAATATTGTTTGATTTTATTCTTAATTAGTGAAATCATGTTTATTGCCTAATTTATAAACCAAGTGTATAGATTTTATAGAAGTCAGCAAATTTTGCCCAGATCGGAAAATGTGGATCTACAAGGTGGTGCAGGGTATAATATAGTCGGCCCCTCCGGACTTTAGACTTTCCTTACTTGTTATACCCACCATCATAGGATGGGGGTATATTAACTTTGTCATTCCGTTTGTAACACATCGAAATATTGCTCTAAGACCCCATAAAGTATATATATTCTGGGTCGTGGTGAAATTCTGAGTCGATCTAAGCATGTCCGTCCGTCCGTCCGTCCGTTCGTCCGTCCGTCTGTTGAAATCACGCTAACTTCCGAACGAAACAAGCTATCGACTTGAAACTTGGCAGAAGTAGTTGTTATCGATGTAGGTCGGATGGTATTGAAAATGGGCCATATCGGTCCACTTTTACGTATAGCCCCCATATAAAGGGACCCTCAGATTTGGCTTGTTGAGCCTCTAACAGAAGCATATTTCATCCGATCCAGCTGAAATTTGGTATATGGTTTTGGTATATGGTCTCTACCAACCATGCAAAAATTGGTCCACATCGGTCCATAATTATATATAGCCCCCATATAAACCGATCTCCAGATTTGGCTTGTGGAGCCTCTAAGAGAAGCATATTTCGTCCGATCCGGCTGAAATTTGGTACATGGTGTTTGTATATGGTCTCTAACAACCATGCAAAAATTGGTCCACATCGGTTCATAATTATATATAGCCCCCATATAAACCGATCCCCAGATTTGGCTTGCGGAGCCTCTAAGAGAAGCATATTTCATCCAATCCAGCTGAAATTTGGTACATGGTGTTGGTATATGGTCTCTAAGAACCATGCAAAAATTGATTCACATCGGTCCATAATTATATATAGCCCCCATATAAACCGATCCCCAGATTTGACTTGCGGAGCCTCAAAGAGAAGCAAATTTCATCCGATCCGGCTGAAATTTGGTACATGGTGTTGGTATATGGTCTCTAACAACCGTGCCAGAATTGGTCCATATCGGTCCATAATTATATATAGCCCCCATATAAAACATTCTCCAGATTTGGTTCCGGAGCCTCTTGGAGGAGCAAAATTCATCCGATCCGGTTCAAATTAGAAACGTGGTGTTAGTATATGGTCGCTAACAACCATACCAAAATTGATCCAATCACACAAAAATTGGTCCATATCGGTTCATAATCATGGTTGCCACTAGAGCCAAAAATAATCTACCAATATTTTATTTATATAGAAAATTTTGTCAAAATTTTATTTCTATAGAAAATTTTGTCAAAATTTTATTTCTAGAGAAAATTTTGTTAAAATTTTAATCGGTTCATAATAAAATTTTCATCATTGTCAAAATTTTATTTCTATAGAAAATTTTGTCAAAATTTTATTTCTATAGAAAATTTTTTTCAAATTTTATTCTGTTCATAATCATGGTTGCCACTCGAGCCAAAAATAATCTACCAAGATTTTATTTCTATAGAAAATTTTGTCAAAAGTTTATTTCTATAGAAAATTTTGTTAAAATTTTATTTCTGTAGAATTTGTCAAAATTTTCTTTCTATAGAAAATTTTGTCAAAATTTTTATTTCTGTAGAAAATTTTGTGAAAATTTTATTTCTATAGAAAATTTTGTCAAAATTTTATGTCTACTTTGTCAAACTGAATTATATACGTATTGGATTGATCTTTTTTGATTTAGTATATACCACGTGTGGACTTACATACAATTTAGAAGATGGTGTTAGGAGGTTTTAAGATACCTTGCCATCGGCAAGCGTTACCGCAACTTAAGTAATTCGATTGTGGATGGCAGTGTTTAGATGAAGTTTCTACGCAATCCATGATGGAGGGTACATAAGCTTCGGCCTGGCCGAACTTACGGCCGTATATACTTGTTTTTTACTAACATTGTGTTCCACCCCAGGGCATTAGGCGACTTAAAATTAAAGTCTATACATTTTGTAGAACTATGACAAATTTTGTCCAGGTCTGATCAGATTTAAATATATGTATATGGGAAAATAAACTTTTATATATAGCACCCAACACATTGAACGGATTTGATATGCTATGGAAAATGTGGATCTATAAAGTGGTGCATGATATTACAAGTCGGCCCCTTCCGACTTTAGACTTTCCTTACTTGTTTATAATTTATTTTGATTGAGCTAACGCGAAGGTATAGTGCAATGGGTAGCCGTCCTGCGGTCGGCATTTTGCACTTTCTCTTATGAACAGAATTCACAGTGACCTAACGCGAAAGTAGTAAAATGGGTGGCTACCATCGGCCGGGGTTTGAGATTTTCTCCTATGAAACGAATCGAAGTTGGGCTAACGAGAAGGTAAAGTGGACGAAGATAAAGTGGCGTGGGTAAAATCGCGAGGTAAGTAGGCCGGCCTGCTGCCGGGGTTTATAATTTTTTCCTACGGACAGAATCCAAAGTGGTTAGCCGGTCTGCGACTGGGTTTGAGACATTCTCCTATGGACAGAATTCAAAGTGGGTTAACGCGAAAATAGTGAAAAACAGTAACAATCAACAGACACATGCACCAGTGTTGCCAATTATCTTTTATCAAATCCGCTAAATTGTTTTAAGTTTTTATCATACGCCGATAAAAAATCCGTAATTAACCTAACGTTACGTTTAACTTAAATTTATTATAGTTCAATTTTTGTTTGTATTTTTTTGTAGTTAAATTTTATTATTATTATTATTTTTTTTTTTGTTGAAAATTTCCACAATCCAATAAAATTTTCCTTGTTTTAAAGATGTCTCAATCATTTTATGAACTAAACGCTCAATATGAACTAAAGCAAAATAAAATTTTCGTACGATTCTCAAAAATAGTAAGAATGAATTGAGATTGATGGAAATCTCAAAATATGGAGTAGAATTTAGTAAAATTTTCGTACCACGTAGTTCATTCTTGCTATAAAACCGTTTACTTTTTTTCTGTCTACTCGTTTTGGCTCTCCCGGTTTATTGACTTTTTGCTGTAGGATAATTGGGTCTTAGTATGAGAGAAAGGCGTTTTATATGCTAAGAAAACCTCGCTTTCGTAGTTTAAGGACAAGATATCGTTGCTTTGAAAATAATATTTTTTATTTTAATTTTTAGTATTTTTTCTTTAAAGAATGTCTTAAAAATTACATTCTCAGAGATTTTATTGTAAAATGTGTCCCCTATAAAAATAAATATTCTCAATTTCTGCGATAAATAAGACCTTCTCCTAAACCAGCTGCATAGAAAATCGCTAGACAAATGACAATTAAACTTCCCCTCTTTCCACATAAAAAATAGCTTTTTCCGTTCAGCTCTCCATTATAAATTGTGACCCCAAATTGATAGTTCTATTGATATGGATCCAATATGTCTTCTTCTGTTATTGCCTCGAAGAGGGCTTAGATCATTTCGATTTGGACAGATTACTTGCTAATCCCTCCACTAAAACTCTTAATCTTCCAATGTCTAGGCAATGCCACAACATTGTTGACTTGCAACATAAATGAGTGGTTCCTGACTTTGACCTCGACGGGATGTTGTAAACTCTGGTGTTTAACAATCTCATTGGGCCATAAAATGTCCCATAAACATTTTAATGTGTCATCACATTGTTGAGGCAAGAGACACGCGTCAATGGACTCCCTATTTTGTGTTTTTGTGAGGATAGGGAGCATTGTCACTTTGCTAACATGCAGACTGTAAAACTCCCAATTATCTCCCCATTTTGAAAAGTGCTTAAAATTAGATGCATTATCCCCCCTCCAAAGGGAATTGTTGTGGTGACAATTTAAAACATTTCCCTAAATTGTGTTTAACAAAATGTTGACACATTGTTGTAATTTTAGCAATCCCTTATTTGGGCCTTGGAGTGGAGCAGCCCCCCCACCCAACTCTCCTGGTAATTTATGATCTTAACAACTCCCACGGTCCCACCAACAAAGATACATCCAAACCTACCATGTATTCTTGTTATTGCTTTCTTGTTTCCAAATATTTGCCTCTTGTTGTTGGTGTTCCATTCCTGATGATTGGGGAAAAATAGTGTCAAACCTGCCATACCACCACCAAACATCATCTCGAGGTAGAACGTGCTAAAGTGGTTATGATAGCAGCCACATGGGACATCACATCATTCCATAGCATAAACATTGACTAGCTATGGATGGCCATACAGGGAATATGGGCGTTTTCAAGTATGTCAAATGCATTTAAATGTGATGCTATCCCCCTCTCCACCCAAAAAAAAAAAAACCAAAAGAGGACACATTTTTATGGCCAGCCAAGAAATGAAAAAGATGGTCCACAGGCTTTGCTGTGTATGGTCTTTTGAAGTGGTGCCAAGACCACAAAATTTATGTTCCTATCCCCCTGCGCCTATGATTGTGCGGTGTTTTGATAAACGACTACGCATTCGGTGTTACCTTTGTGGCCAATGCTTGCTGCAATGGTGCGAAATTTATGTGAATGGATCGGTGAAATCCCTAACACTCCACCTCCATACTAAGATGTAGCTCAAGGCAATCAAGTAATGTCCACGGATAAAATGAGCCATATGTGATGTACCCATACGATCAAATAGAAGATTCAACGGTCAACCATCTTTTTGGGGGGATGAGAAATTAAATTCATGGAACAACCAAAAACGTGTCATAATACTGTGGGAAACCTAAATCAGCATGACCTTCAAATTATGGAAGTAGCTGCATTGTAGTTCTATCTATAGCCGTAGTTATATCAGAATTTCTTCTCGTTTTTTTGAGACGTTATTCGACAAACAAATGTGGGAGAGCTCTCGAGTCAGAGCTCCATTGAAAATCCCAGAAAAAAAATTGTTAGTTCTTCTAAAGGCACAAATTTCCTCCCAAAGATATTCTTTATTTTAACTACACAAGAAATTATTGTAATTCAATTTTTGTAATCCGTTTTTCTCATATTTTTACACTCGAAAAAAGCATGCCCGGTTCTAAAGATTCTGTCTTTACACTAATGATTTTGGTATTGATTCCGAGCCAAAGAAGAGGAGAATTGAAGTAAAGACAAATTTAAGACACAATGGTAGATTTTTTTACTTTTTGGTAGATTGGTAGATTGGTAGATTGGTAGAATGTTTGTTGTTTTGGTACATTTTGCAAAACATTTCTCTTCAACTTAGAGGTACTTAAATTTCCTATAGAAAGAAATACAATTTTGAGAAAATTTTCAAAAGAAATAAAATTTTGAGAAAATTTTCAAAAGAAATAAAATTTTGAGAAAATTTTCAAAAGAAATAAAATTTTGAGAAAATTTTCAAAAGAAATAAAATTTTGAGAAAATTTTGTAAAGAAATCAAATGTACAAAAAATTTTCTATAAAAATATACTTTTGAGAAAATTTTCTATTGAAATAACATTTTGAAGAAATTTTTACAGAAATAAAATTTTGAAAAAATTTATGCAGAAATAAAATTTTGAGACAATTTTCTTTAAAAATAAAATTCTGATAAAATTTTTTAGGTAAATGCAATTTTGAGAAAATTTTCAAAAGAAATAAAATTTTGAGCAATTGTTTCAAAAGAAATAAAATTTTCAGAAAATTTGCTATAGAAATAAAATTTTGAGAAAAATTTTTTAATGAATAAAATTTTTTTAGAAATAAAATTTTGAGACAATTTCTATAATAATTAAATTTTGAGAAAATGTTCAAAAGAAATAAAATTTGAGAAAGTTTCTAGAGAAATAAAATTTAGAAAAAATTTCAAACGAAATAAAATTTTGAAAAAATTTTCTATAGCAATAAAACATAGAAAAAATTTTCAAAGGAAATAAATAAAATTTTGAGAAAATTTTCTATAGAAATAAAATTTTGAGAAAATTTTCTAGTGCGATTAAATTTTGAGAAACTTTGCTATAGAAATGAAATTTGCTAGAAGTAAAATTTTGAAAAAAAATTTCTTTAAGAATAAAATTTTGACCAAATTTCATATAGACATACATTTTGAGAACATTTTCTATAGAAATAAAATTTTATCTAATTATACAATTATTTTCGAGCTTTATGGACAGATAGATTAAGGAACATAGTTAATAGAGCCATTGAAAGGAAAACGCCAGATACAAATCTATACACGCCTGGACTGTACATGTTTTCTCCATAAGGAGTTAGCATAAAGGGCCCAAAATTGAGTTATCTCTACCAGCCAGATCTATACTAAAGGCTGTGGAAAGGTTCATTCGCCCGAACCAAAACATGTACAGTCCAGGCGTGTATAGATTTGTATCTGGCGTTTCCTTTTCAATGGCTCTATTAACCATGTTCCTTAATCTATCTGTCCATAAAGCTCGAAAATAATTGTATAATTAGATATAATGTATTTGGACGTCAATTGCCTGTTTCGGTATCAGGCTAACATGAAATATAAGAAATAAAATTTTGATAAAATTTGCTATAGAAATAAAATGTTGAGAAAATTTTCTGTATTAGTACAATTTTCAGAAAAGTTTCTATAGAAATAAAGATTTGAGAAAATTTTCTATGGAAATAAAATTTAGAGAAAATTTAAAATTTAGAGAAATAAAATTTGAGAAAAATTTCTATAGAAATAGAATTTTTAGAAAATTAGCTGTAAAAAATTTTTTTTGAGAAAATTTTCTATAGAAATAAAATATGAGAAAAATTTGTATAGATTAAAAATTGGAGAAAATTTCTGAATGAATAAAATTAAAAAAAAATTAAGAAAATTAATAATTGTAAAAATACATTTTTTAGAAAATTTTCTGTAGAAATAAAATTTGAGAAAAATTTGTATAGATTAAAAATGTGAGAAAATTTTCTGAATGAATAAAATTTAAAAAAAAAAGATTAAGAAAATTTTCTATAAAATAAAATTTTGAGAAAATTTTCTATAGAAATAGAATTTTTAGAAAATTAGCTATAGAAATAGAATTTTTAGAAAATTAGCTATAGAAATAAATTTTTGAGAAAATTTTCTTTTGAAATAAAATAATAAAAAATCTATTGAAATACAATTTTGACCAAATTTCCTATAGAAATAAAATTTTGATAAAATGTTCTATAGAATTAAAATTTTGTACAAATTTTCTATAGAAATAAAGTTTTAGGAAAATTTTCTATAGAAATAGAATTTTTAGGAAATTAGCTATGGAAATAAATTTTTGAGAAATTTTTCTGTTGAAATAAAATTTAGAAAAAAAAATTCTGTTGAAATAAAATTTTGACCAAATTTCCTATAGAAATAAAATTTTGATAAAATCTTCTACAGAAATAAAATTTTGACGAAAATTTCTATAGAAATAAAATTTTGACAAAAATTTCTATAGAAATTAAAATTTGACAAAATCTTCTATAGAAATAAAATTTTGTGAAAAATATATATAGAAATAAAATTTTGATAAATTTTCTATAAAAAAAAATTTTGACAAAATGTTCTATAGAAATAAAATATTGACAAAATTTTCGATTTAAATAAACTTTTGACAAAAATTTCTATATAAATAAACTTTTGACAAAAATTTCTTTAGAAATAAAATTTTTATAAATTTTTCTATAAAAAAAATTTTGACAAAATTTTCTATTTAAATAAACTTTTGACAAAAACTTATATATAAATAAACTTTTGACAAAATTATCTATAGAAATAAAATTTTGACAAAATTTTCTATAGAAATAAAATTTTGACAAAAATTTCTATAGCAATAAAAATAAAAATTTGTGGAATTAAAATTTTGAGAAAATTATCTATAGAAATAAGATTTTTAAAAAATTTTCTATATAAATAAAATTTTGAGAAAATTTTCTATAGAAATACAATTTTGACAAAATTTTCTATAGAAATAAAATTTTGACAAAATAAGATGGTCCACAGGCTTTGCTGTGTATGGTATTTTGAAGTGGTGCCAAGACCACAAAATTTATGTTCCTATCACCTACACCTCCCCCCACTGTGATTGTGCGATGTTTTCATAAACGACTACGCATTCGGTGTTACCTTTGTGGCCAATGCTTGCTGCAATGGTGCAAAATTTATGTGAATGGACCGGTGAAATCCCTAACACTCCACCTCCATAAAATTAAAAAAAAAAAATAAATTATATTTAAATTAAATTTTGACTAAATTTCCTATAGAAATAAAATTTTATTGAATTAAAATTTTGAGAAAATTATCTATAGAAATAAGATTTTTAAAAATGTTCTATATAAATCAAATGTTGAGAAAATTTTCTAGAGAAATACAATTTTGAGAAAATTTTCTATAGAAATAAAATTTTGAAAAAATTTTCTATAGAAATAAAATTTTGAGAAAGTTTTCTAGTGAGATTAAATTTTGAGAAAATTTTCTAGTGAGATTAAATTTTGAGAAACTTTGCTATAGGAATGAAATTAAATAAAATTTTGAAAAAAATTTCTATAGAAATAAAATGTTGACCAAATTTCCTATAGAAATAAAATTTTTATAAAATTTTCTATAGAATTAAAATTTTGTGAAAAATTTCTATAGAAATAATGTTTTAAGAAATTTTTCTATAGAAATAGAATTTTTAAAAAATTAGCTATAGAAATAAATTTTTGAGAAAATTTTCTTTTGAAATAAAATATTTAAAAAAATTTCTATTGAAATAAAATTTTGACCAAATTTCCTATAGAAATAAAATTTTGACAAAATCTTCTACAGAAATAAAATTTTGACGAAAATTTCTATAGAAATAAAATTTTGACAAAAATTTCTATAGAAATTAAAATTTGACAAAATCTTCTATAGAAATAAAATTTTGTGAAAAATATATATAGAAATAAAATTTTGATAAATTTTCTATAAAAAAAAATTTTGACAAAATGTTCTATAGAAATAAAATGTTGACAAAATTTTCGATTTAAATAAACTTTTGACAAAAATTTCTATATAAATAAACTTTTGACAAAAATTTCTTTAGAAATAAAATTTTTATAAATTTTTCTATAAAAAAAATTTTGACAAAATTTTCTATTTAAATAAACTTTTGACAAAAACTTATATATAAATAAACTTTTGACAAAATTATCTATAGAAATAAAATTTTGACAAAATTTTCTATAGAAATAAAATTTTGACAAAAATTTCTATAGCAATAAAAATGTGACAACGTTTTCCATAGAAATAACACATTGACAGCAATAATCAAAAAGTTTTTAAAATGACCACAAAAATGTGATTGAAAACTTCAAAACAAAAATTTTTAAATTTGATACATTTGTGCCAATTTTTTTTTTCAAATTTTTGTAGATTATCAACCGTGGTTCGAATCCTGCCGAGAACCCCCATTTTTACAATTTTGTTTTTGTTTTTTTATTGTTAGCATATATTTTGCCGCATATACATGGTATATACATATAACTTTGTTTATCGTGCCTACTGCCACGTTTCTTTCCAACGGACTTTGGTTATTCTGAAAAAATATAACAACACAACAAAACTTTCGTTTCCTAGAAAAGAATTAAATTATTTGTAGGTACGCAGTAAAAGCATTACACCCAAAGGCGGTAATCTACACCCGCAATTTGTTGCACCCATCCATGACAGTGCATACATCCTATTCCATAACAATCGCTATCATCCACACCTCATCAAAATCATCATAATTCATCGTCATCATCATCATCGTTATGATTAGCTATAGTCAAAGCATAACCAATCATTCCATTCACATCGCCGCATACCCACGCATACAGATGCTGTACATGGACCATTTTTGTTAGGTTGCTTCTTGATCCATTGGACGATAAGTTGGTTAGTTGGGTAATCTGATAGATGATCGATAGTCATCTATCGATCATTTTCAAAACAAATTCTTCCATTTACTGTTGATTTATTTCGTTCATGCTTTAATGCATTTCACTTTAAAAATTTTCCGCATATTAGGTTGCAGCAGCTACCGTTGCCATTCAGCGTACGGTTCTCCCAGCATACGGCAGACGCCATGCCAACACATCATTATGAGCAAATGTCTGTCGTCTGCTTGCTCCATGCCACACATGCCTTAAAAATGGAAAATTGAAAATAGAAAACCAGAAAAGTGTTTCACTTTCGGAATGAAAGGGGTGTGGAAAAACTCATAACAGAGTACAGATGAAACAGTTTCGTTCGTTTTGGGGTTATTTTCATCCATAATGTTTTTGTTTGTAATGCAACTTAAATAGTGATGAATAATTATTATGATCGATTATAAATGAGGTAGGAAATATGATCATTAATATCCTCATTGATAAGAGAGTATGTCCCCAATTGTGGTATCACAATGGACGTACGGGAAATCTCGCATATCCAAGTTGTGCTCAAAATTTTCTATAGAAATAAAATTATGACAAAATTTTCTGTAGGGATAAAATTGTGAAAAAAATCCAATAGAAATGAAATTTAGACAGAATTTTCTATAGAAATCAAATTTTGAAAAAATTTTCTATAGAAATAAAATTTTGACAAAATTTTCTATAGAAATAAAATTGTGACAACATTTTCTGTAGAGATAAAGTTGTGAAAAATTTCCAATAAAAATGAAATTTAGACAAAACTCTCTGTAGAAATAAAATTTTGACAACATTTTCTATAGAAATAAAATTGTGACAAAATTTTTATAGAAATAAAATTTTGACAAAATTTTCTATAGAAATAAAATTTTGACAAAATTTCCTATAGAAATAAAATTGTGACAAAATTTTTTATAGAAATAAAATTTTGACAAAATTTCCTATAGAAATAAAATTTTGACATTTTCTATAGAAATAAAATTGTGACAAAATGTGTTATTTAAATAAAATTTTGACAAAATTTTTTATAGAAATAAAATTGTGACAAGAATTTCTATAACATAGAAAAAAAATTTTGACAAAATTTGTTAACGAAATAAAATTTTGGCAAAATTTGTTATAGAAATAAAATGTTGACAAAATTTGTTATAGAAATAAAATTTTGACAAAATTTGTTATAGAAATAAAATTTTGACAAAATTTGTGATAGAAATAAAATTTTGACAAAATTTGTTATTGAAATAAAATTTTGATAAAATTTTCTATAGAAATAAAATTTTGACAAAATTTGTTATAGCAATAAAATTTTGACTAAATTTTTTATAGAAATAAAATTTTGACAAAATTTTCTATAGAAATACAATTGTGACAATATTTTTTATAGAAATAAAATTGTGACAAGAATTTCTATAGAAATAAAATTTTGACTAAATTTTCTATAGAAATAAAATTTTGACAACATTTTCTATAGAAGAAAAAATTGTGACAAAATATGTTATGGAAATAAAATTTTGACAAAATTTTTTATAGAAATAAAATTGTGACAAGAATTTCTATAACATAGAAAAAAAAATTTTGACAAAATTTGTTATAGAAATAAAATTTTGACAAAATTTGTTATAGAAATAAAATTTTGACAAAATTTGTTATAGAAATAAAATTTTGACAAAATTTGTAATTGAAATAAAATTTTGATAAAATTTTCTATACAAACAAAATTTTGACAAAATTTGTTATAGACATAACGAAATAAAATTTTGACAAAATTTGTTATAGAAATAAAATTTCGACAAAATTTTCTATAGAAACACAATTGTGACAATATTTTTTATAGAAATAAAATTGTGACATGAATTTCTATAGAAATAAAATGTTGACAAAAATTGTTATAGAAATAAAATTTTGACAAAATTTTCTATAGAAATAAAATTTTGACAACATTTTCTATAGAAATAAAATTGTGACAAAATATGTAATGGAAATAAAATTTTGACAAAATTTTTTTTATGGAAATAAAATTGTGACAAGAATTGCTATAACATAGAAAAAAAATTTTGACAAAATTTGTTATAGAAATAACATTTTGACAAAATTTGTTATAGAAATAAAATTTTGACAAAATTTTTTATAGAAATAAAATTTTGACAAAATTTTCTATAGAAATACAATTGTGACAATATTTTTTATAGAAATAAAATTGTGACAAGAATTTCTATAGATATAAAATTTTGAAAAAAATTTTCTATAGAAATAAAATTTTGACAAATTTTTCTATAGAAATAAAATTTTGAAAAAAATTTTCGAGAGAAATAAAATTAAAAAAAAATCCATAGAAATAAAATTTTGACAAAATTTTTTATAGAAATAAAATTGTGACAAGAATTTCTATAACATAGACAAAAAAATTTGACCAAATTTGTTATAGAAATAAAATTTTGACAAAATTTGTTATAGAAAAAAAATTTTGACAAAATTTGTTCTATAGCAAATTTTGTCAACATTTTATTTTTATAGAAAATTTTATTTCTATAACAAATTTTGTCAAAATTTTCTATAAAAATAAAATTTTGGCAAAATTTTCTATAGAAATACAATTGTGACAAAATTTTTTATATAAATAAAATTGTGACATGAAATTCTAAAGAAATAACATTTTGACAAAATTTGTTATAGAAATAAAATTTTGACTAAATTTTCTATAGAAATAAAATTGTGACAAAATTTGTTATGGAAATAAAATTTTGACAAAATTTTCTATGGAAACAAAATTTTGAAAAAATGTTCTGTAGAAATAAAATTGTAACAAAATTTCTTATAGAAATAAAATTTTGACAAAATTTTCTATAGAAATAAAATTCTGACAAAATTTGTTATGGAAATAAAATTTTGACAAAATTTTCTATAGAAATACAATTGTGACAAAATTTTTTATAGAAATAAAATCGTGACAAGAATTTCTATAGTAATAAAATTTTGACAAAATTTGTTATAGAAATAAAATTTGGACAAAATTTTCTATAGAAATAAAATTTTGCAAAATTTGTTATGGAAATAAAATTTTGACAAGAATTTCTATAACATAGAAATACAATTTTGACAAAATTTGTTATAGAAATAAAATTTTGACAAAATTTGTTATAGAAATAAAATTTTGACAAAATTTGTTATTGAAATAAAATTTTGACAAAATTTTCTATAGAAATAAAAATTTGACAAAATGTTCTATAGAAATAAAATTTTGACAAAATTTGTTATAGAAATTAATTTTTGACAAAATGTTTTATAGAAATAAAATTTTGACAAATTTTTTATAGAAATAAAATTGTGACATGAAATTCTATAGAAATAACATTTTGACAAAATTTGTTATAGAAATAAAATTTTGACTAAATTTTCTATAGAAATAAAATTTTGACAAAATTGTCTGTAGAAATAAAATTATTTTTAGAAATAAAGTTCTTACAAAATTTCCTATATTAATAAAATTTTGACAGAATTTTCTATAGAAATAAAATTGTGAAAAAATTTCCAATAGGAATAAAATTTTCCAAAGAAATAAAATTTTGACAAAATTTTCTATAGAAATAAAATTTTGACAAAATTTTCTTAGAAATAATAAAATTTTATTTGTTGTGTCAAATTTATTTGGTCAAAGCCCTATAGACTGCATGATGGTTGGATGGACGCACATTTCGGATTACCACATTCCTCATCAGCATTCTCTACTTGCAGCAAAACTATCAACCAATTATCAGAATAAATTCGGGTAGTTCACTAAACCCAAAGGTTGAAAATAGTCGGCTTTTGCCGAAATAAATCTTTGTAGGGCTTTGCCCAAATAAGTTCGACAAACATTCTTTTTCTCTGTTGGTTAAGCTACTCTTAGTCAAAGCAATGGTTTTTAAGCTGAGATCAAAACAACAAATATGATTGAAATACAAACCAACAATAAAAAAAAAAACAAAACGAAATAAAATTTAGACAAAATAGAATTTTCAATAGAAATAAAATTTTAACAAAATTTTCTATAAAAATGAAATTTTGACAAAATTTTCTTTAGAAATAAAAATTTGAGTAGCACTGCATAGGTTATAAGCAAATACGTGGAATATTCTTATAGATTTACAAATTTTTTCAGTCCTACCTCGTGTAAACCAACCATTAGTTGCACCCAGAAAAAAATGTTTCTTGCAACTCATCCCAATTCATATATCTCACTGTCAAGCCATCACATTTGATGATTGGCAACTGACGCTTGCCAAGTTAGTATTAAGTAAAATATTAATCAGCATCATGTGGTGCCGAGCTCAGGCTCATTAATTATGACAACAAAATGTTGAAACCTTATCGAATAGTAGAGAATCAAAGAAGACGACTCGAAGGAAGTTGAAGAACATTTAAAAAAAATAGAAAATTTATTTCGTTTTCATTTTTACCTGTGTGAGTTTTTCGTTACGCCACAATGAGTTATGTTTTGGTTAAAATTTGGGTAATAATTTTTTGAACAGCGGACGAAAAAAAAATTGTCAAGGTAAAGAGTAAAAAAACTTAGTTGTAGCATTTGGTTGATGTAAATTTTTTAGATAAGTGTACAAAATTTTGTTTGGTTGCTTCAAACGATTTTCATTTATTGAAGTTTGTTGGATGTGGTAGTTGAAATATGTTTGTATGTATTCGTTGATGTGACATATTTCGATTAGTCGATAGACAGGGTGGCTTAGAGTGATAGAGTTGACTTAAATTCAGTAGGAAATAAATTTTATAGATATACCATAGATATTAATTACACGTACGTTTGCAAGGGTTTAAGATTATTTTTTATGATAAATGAATTATTTGTATGTGATTGCTACACGTTTAATTTTCTCACAGAAACATTAGTTTTGTTGCTCCAATCGAATTTTTGTCCCCTAGAATTTGCTAGTTAGAGTAAACGAAATTTGTTTTTATGCATTTTGTTTCACCAACATAGGTCGAAATTTGGAATGTTTTAATTGAGGAAAACTTAGTTAGGTCAACCATAAGAAATAAATATCATTTTATTTTTCAAAAGCAAAAATGTCGGAAATAATATAATATTTTAGAATTATGCTAATTGGCTACATTTGGCAGAAATTATGGCCTTCAAACTGTCGACAAAGCTCATTACCGGCGAAGCGCCGTATAGTGCTTCGAAAGCAGCAAAAATAAGATTTTTGGTTGAAAATGGGGTTAAAGTACGTGGATAGTGTAAACAAACGATCTTAGATCTTAGTCAAGTTAAACAATTGTATGTAGGTATTAGAAGGTTTTTTAACTAAACAAAAACATAAATTTGAGCAAATTCAAATTTTGACAGTTTTTGAAAATGTTGGCATTTTGCTACACAAAAGTATAATTTACCAAGAACGCGAAAAAAATTATATATCTCAATATTTTTTGGGTTAGTTATAGAGTATAGTATTGAATAAACAATAAAACAATAAAATCAACTGTCAGCGGTCAGCGGTCAGCGGTCAGACAAATAGTTTAGAAATGATAGCAACCTGAAATGATAACAACCAAAAATTTCGAATGAAATACACTCAAAAAAACTGAACTCTCTATTTTAACTAAAGCCAATTTAACTTTATTTTAGTTCGTGGAATTATTATGTTTTAAGAAAGCTTCCTTGACTTTAATAATGTTTTTCGTACATTGGTTAAATGAACTAAAACAAGTAAAGGGTGATTCTTTTGAGGTTAGGATTTTCATGCATTAGTATTTGACAGATCACGTGGGATTTCAGACATGGTGTCAAAGAGAAAGATGCTCAGTATGCTTTGACATTTCATCATGAATAGACTTACTAACGAGCAACGCTTGCAAATCATTGAATTTTATTACCAAAATCAGTGTTCGGTTCGAAATGTGTTTGGCGCTTTACGTCCGACAAATTTTGTTCAGCGATCAGGCTCATTTCTGGTTGAATGGCTACGTAAATAAGCAAAATTGCCGCATTTGGAGTGAAGAGCAACCAGAAGCCGTTCAAGAACTGCCCATGCATCCCGAAAAATGCACTGTTTGGTGTGGTTTGTACGCTGGTGGAATCATTGGACCGTATTTTTTCAAAGATGCTGTTGGACGCAACGTTACGGTGAATGGCGATCGCTATCGTTCGATGCTAACAAACTTTTTGTTGCCAAAAATGGAAGAACTGAACTTGGTTGACATGTGGTTTCAACAAGATGGCGCTACATGCCACACAGCTCGCGATTCTATGCAGTGTTGCCAACTCCCCAAGGCCAAAAAGCATCAAACAAAATATTATAAATTCTAACATACCACCTTCCACCACAATATCAAAAATACTCTACTAAAAAAAAAAAAAAAAAAAAAAAAAAAAAAAAAAAAAAAAACCTTCCGAAGATGTATTATAGAACTTTTGTGAATTTCAAGAAGTTAAGGTGGGTATTATTAGCCGCTAAAATAGCAATTTTTTTCACAATTACTTTCCTTTAATAAATCATTTTAAGGAATACAAACTTTGTGAAAATTTGCTTTTGGCTACTCCCCATCAATTTATAATAAAATTTGCAGCAAATATGCATAATTTTATGCCCATTTTTACTGATATAGTTTTCACTTTAGCGCAAAACTCAAATTCATCAGTTTTAATGCTTTCGTCCAATTCATTTTGATCAGTGATGTTTTTCAACTTTCAAAATATTAATATATGGAAGGAGTCTATTGCTTATTTCAGTTATGCGTGCTTATGTGGATTTAATACTAACGTTTTTAATGACATCTTTACCAAATTCAGAACACCCAGAAAAAAGTGACCCCTTCTTTAAGTTAAAATGAACTCATTGTGAAGAAAGTTGAACTTCGTATAGCGCCAAAGACATTTTTATTTGTTTGAACGATGTGATTTTCGTAGAAATTAGGTATAATGCATTCCATATATTAGTTAACATTTTCCTATATTTATGTACCACTATACTACAGAATGAAAAAATTTAACTGATTTGAATTCATATATGGAATGATTTTATTGAAATTTTTTCATTCACATGGACAAATTTTACACATTTGTGGTAAAACTTTTACTTCATAATTAGAACTGCTTACCTTCGTTTTTAAATACAATTTTATTTATTTATATAAGCAATTTTATCTTCAATAAAAGACATGTTTTATTAATATATTGAATATATTTATTAAGAATCGACAGCATCGAATCTCCTTGAAATATTAGTTTATTATTCCGCTGTTTCCAATTTCCATGTGATATTATCAACTGTAAAACGCACTTTTTCTTCTTCTTGTACTTTTCACTTTTAATAAGTTGCTGCCTAACGATTTTGTCCTCCTTTTACAATTTCAATACCTACAAATATAAAAAATCATAAACCATTTTTGTTACAAAAAGTTAGCGTCACTGAATATTACCTGATAATTGAAGATTCCAAAATGAAGACAAATGAAAGGGTTGTTATTCTGCTGGTGTTTTCTTTCTTTATATACCATCACGAACATTGATAGATTTATTTTCAAAAAACGAAAATTTTTCTCACTAATTTAAAATAATAAATATTTTATATATTTTATTTGTTATTTATTATATTATTTTACCATATTATTTTTTAACAATCTTTCCGTATACCACAACAACGCGATTCCAACTAAAAAAACAACCCACGCGCAAACATATCGATTACACCCACGCGCAAACACATCGATTGCGATGACAGTTATCGATTACAGGTAGACAATAGAAATATAGGAAAATTTCCTATATTCTAACAAGTGTGTTTCCTTAAGTTTTGAAAGGATTGCATACTTCTTAGTACGAATGAACTAAAATATTTTCCTATGCCAAGTGTTGTTCGTATGTATGAAAAACTTTCTATTATAAAGGAAGTCGCAATTATCATTTTATAAGAAATTTTACTAATTTTGAGGAAACTTGGTTTTAGTTCGGTTTTTGTTTATTTTTACGAATGCTTTGTTATCGGTGAATAAAATTTTCTTGTTCAGTAGTAAATTCTTATACCCAGCGAAGAAAATAGTATGAGTAAAATGCCATGCCTTATTCTAGTTAATGAACTATTCCTAACTGCTTACAGTTTAGGATTTATTTACTGAAACGAGTAAATTTTATTATTTCTTACAAAAATTTACCTTAATGGAAATAAAATGGATAAACTATATTGATGAAAAATTTTTCCTTTAGTTTCGAAGGCACTTTTTTCTGGGTGAAATTCGACACTCATCACTCGACTTTCCTACAGAATACCCTAAATGACAATATTAATTAAAAAATAATCAATACCAACTTCATAACAATCAAATTCTATATTTGGCAATAAATTTGAGTTTCTTCGGCTCTTGAAAGTCTAATCAAAATTTTTGTATCTATTAAACTTAATACTGTTCAAAATAAAAAAAGCACCAAAAGCACTAAATGAAAATGCCAGAAAGCACCAAGTTGGTGCTTTTTTTGAAAAGGCACCAAAAAGGCAATTTGGTGCTTTTTAGAAATCAAAAAGCACTAAATTTGGTGCTAAAAGCACCAAATTGGCAACACTGATTCTATGGCCATTTTGAGGGAAAACTTCGGAGAACAATTCATCTCAAGAAATGGACCGGTAAGTTGGCCACCAAGATCATGCGATTTGACGCCTTTAGACTATTTTTTGTGGGGCTACGTCAAGTCTAAAGTCTACAGAAATAAGCCAGCAACTATTCCAGCTTTGGAAGACAACATTTCCGAAGAAATTCGGGCTATTCCGGCCGAAATGCTCGAAAAAGTTGCCCAAAATTGGACTTCCGAATGGACCACCTAAGACGCAGCCGCGGTCAACATTTAAATTAAATTATCTTCAAAAAGTAAATGTCATGGACCAATCTAACGTTTCAAATAAAGAACCGATGAGATTTTGCAAATTTTATGCGTTTTTTTTAAAAAAAAAGTTATCAAGCTCTTAACAAATCACCCTTTATATACGGCCGTAAGTTCGGCTAGGCCGAATTTTATGTATCCTCCACCATTCTACTAAAGACTGTAATCCACAATCGAATTACTTGGGTTGTAGTAATACTTGCCGCTGGCAAGGTCTCTTAAAACTCCTTAATATCGTCTTCTAAATAGGACGTTAGTCCATATGGGGTATAAATTAAACAAAAAAGGCAGATTAAAAACCAATATAATTCAGTTCTTGGCCGGTATGAATTTTTGCGCGGTAAAAGAGAGGTAGAAGTGAAATATCCTTTTATATGGGGGCTATATGCAATTATGAACCTACACCGAAAAAAATATTGTCGTGAGATCAAAGATTTCGTGTCTTTAAAATACGAATGCAAATTTTGCTTAGCATAGAAGACGCATTTCTCTAATATAAAGTTTTTTTTCCTTGTCCAAAAGTCGATAAACTTTTCAATGAAGTCGTGTTGTCTTTATAATTAAGTGATGGGACTTAAAAATGGGTATCATAACATGAAAGAAAATTTTTTGGGCTAAGGTCAACTTGACTTTAATAATTCAGAAAAATTCTTTAAAGTTAATGAAATTGTCTTTAAATTTGTTGTCTTTTTGCATTTTGACTACAAAGCAAAAAATCGTTCAAAAATAGGACATGTTTTTCAACGCTTTATTTTAAAGACGTTGTTTGCTTGAAACATAGCATAATTTCTACTGGAAGGCTCGTCTGAATTTGGAAAATAAAGTTGTCGTTAACTCGTTTTTAAAGGACTTTGATAGCATATGAAGAAAAAAAGCTGAAAAAGCGAACAAAAACCCAAATTTAAAAGAGAATTGTGTCTTAAAAATATCCGTACTTGTATTCTCCGCTTCTTTGGCTCGGAATCAATACCAAATTTTTTAAAGTAAAAACAAAATCTTTGGAACCGGGCATGCTTTTTTTCAGTGTATATGGCCCAATTTTTGTGTGATTAGTACCAAGGTTAGGTTAGGTTATGTGGCAGCCCGATGTATCAGGCTCACTTAGACTATTAAGTCCATTGTGATACCAAGTGGTGAACTTCTCTCTTATCACTGAGTGCTGCCCGATTCCATGTTAAGCTCAATGACAAGGGACATACTTTTTAAAGCCGAGTCCGAACGACGTTCCACATTCCAGTGAAACCACATAGAGAAGCTTTGAAACCCTCAGAAATGTCAGCAGCATTACTGAGGTGGGATAATCCACCGCTGAAAAACGTTTTGGTGTTCGGTCGTAGCAGGAATCGAACCCACGACCTTGTGTATGCAAGGCGGGCATGCTAACCATTGCACCACGGTGGTTCCCTAAATTAGTGCCAAATTTTAGGAAGATCAAATGAAATTTGATTATCCAGGAAGAAGAAAATCTAGGGATCGGTTTATCTGGGCGCTATACATAACTACGGACCGATTTGGAATGGTTGTTAGCGACCATATACTAACACAACATACGAAATTTCAACCGAATCGAATGAAATTTGCGCCTCCAAGAAATTTGCTCTTCCAAGAGGCTCCGGAGATCAAATCTGGGGATAGCATTATATGGGGGCATATATAATTATGGACCGATATCGATAAATTTTTGCTTAGTTGTTAGTGGCCATATACTTATACAACATAGAAAATTTCAACGGAATCGGATGAAATTTGCTACTCCAAGAGGCTTCGAAAACCAAATCTGGGTATCGGTTTATATGGGGGCTATATATACCCAGCAAAAAGCGTCGCCAAAAAAGTAGTGAAAATGTTCTTTTTGGATCCGGAAGTGATGCAAAATTGACGCATAAGCGATGAATTTAACATGTGCTTGTCATAGGACAGATGTCCACCATTTCAACAACCGTTGCACTGAATATGCACCACTTCTTTAAATGTGATCCGAATTCAGTGTTTTGGATGTGAATTAAAAAAATTTGTGGTATTTTGACAAATAATAATTTTTTATAATTTTTTATGATTTTTAATGCAATCTAATAGAGTTCTGAAACCCTTGACCTCAAATATTTTCAAAATTTCGCAATTTTTCTAGAATGAATTTAGAAATTTTTTGGACGAAATTTAAATAATTTATACCATTTTATTAATCCTTACCCTATTTTTAACATATTTAAAACAAAAAATGTTAAAATTGTCCTTTAAAAGTATGAAAAAAGCGAGTTATAAAAAATTGAATTAAAAGAACTTCCTGAGTAGTTAAAATAAAGAACATCTCTGGATGGGCATTTTTGGAAGTGCTTTTAAAGTTGTGCCTTTAGAAGTACTTTCAAATTTTTTTGCTGGGTAATTATGGTTCTATATCGACCAATTTTTGCATGGTTGTTAGAGAACATATACTAATATAACGTACAAAATTTTAACGGAACCGGACCAAATTTTGCTCCTCCAAGAGGATCCTGAGTTCAAATCTGGTGATCGGTTTATAAGGGGGCTATATATAATTATATACCTATATAGACCAATTTTAGCATGAATGTTAGATACCATATTTTAACACCACGTACCAAATTTCAATTTGATCGGATGAAATTTGCTCCTCCAAGAGGAGCCGCAAGCAAAATCTGTTGATCGGTTTATATGGGGGCTATATATAATTATGGGCCGATATGGACCAATTTTTGCATGGGCATTAAAGGTCATATACTAACACCATGTACCAAATTTAAGCCGTATTGGATAAAATTTGCTCCTCCAAGAGGTTCGCAAGCCAAGTCTGGGTGTCGGTTTATATGGGGGCTATACGTAAACGTCCGGTCCGATATGGCCCATTTTCAATACCATCCGACCTACATCAATAGCAACTACTTGTACCAAGTTTCAAGTCGATAGCTTGTTTCGTTCGAACATTAGCTTGAGCCACCGTGGTGCAATGGTTAGCATGCCCGCCTTGCATACACAAGCTCGTGGGTTCGATTCCTGTTTCGACCGAACACCAAAAAGTTTTTCAGCGGTGGATTATCCTACCTCAGTAATGCTAGTGACATTTCTGAGGGTTTCAAAGCTTCTCTAAGGGGTTTCACTGGAATGTGGAACGCCGTTCGGACTCGGCTATAAAAAGGATGTCCCTTGTCATTGAGCTTAACATGGAATCGGGCAGCACTCAGTGCTGCCCGATTCCATTTGGTATCACAATGGACTGAATTTGGTATCACAATGGACTGAATAGTCTAAGTGAGCCCGATGCATCGGGCTTCCACCTAACATAACCTAACCTAGCGTGATTTCCACAGACGGACGGACATAGCTAGATCAACTCAGAATTTCACCACCACCCAGAATATATACTTTAAGGTGTCTTAGGGCGTTTTCGTTTCGCAAAAAATATGTTGCCCTGGTGTTACACTACTTTTTCCCTCATTGTATTTTCGCTCAAATAATAGTGTCATTCCAAAGTTATTGTTAATTCATAATATTGAGAGGGTTACAGGTTCCAAAATCTATGACAGTGTCCTTTATATTTGGCAATCAATTTCGAGAATGTTGCACCTTTTTTCCCAATCAAAATCGCCATTAGACCATGTGTTACAAACGGAATGACAAAGTTAATATACCCCATACTATGTAGTGATAATTTCGCCAATAAAAACGTTTTAAATTAAGCATTATCTTTTTTGGCAATTTAATATTGATTTTATATTTTTAGCATTATTTCAATGCAGATTTACTCGTAGCAGCAACATTTTTTGAAATCTGGTTACACTGAAGGCAAACGAGAACTGCTCCAATTTTATTATTCCAAACAATAACAGGACTCTGTACCTGGCTGCATTATCCCGTTCCAAAATCTTAAAGTTGATTATTGCAAAAATTTAATTCCATACAAGGATTATTAAAAAAGTGGCATAAGTGGACCAAACAGTAGCGCAATAATGTAAAAAGCATGGCAAACTCGGTTGCCACAACTTAACTTTTCCTTTACCAAATATAATTAAATTATATTTTATTGGAAGTAAATATATTTCCTATATTTTTCGAATGTTTCCCCCCCCCCCAAAAAAAAACATTCCATTGACAATGTTTTCCATACACCTTCAAAAAAAATCGCTTCTGTAACATATACTCCCAAACACATTTTGCTTCAAGCATATATATTTTCAAGATTGGTCCAAACAAAATATTGTTTGTATTGATCAAACATATTATGCTTCACCTTAAGGCATACACTGGTAGTAAAAAATTTTAATGAAATTTTCTTTGTATGGATATATTTTTAAGGTGCCAATTGGTTACTTCCATTATTTTACTTGTAGCATACTCTCTAGGTCTCTCTTTCTAAACACATATATGTTTATAGGCTATTTCCAAATTAGTATATGTTTGCATCTAAGCACATTTTACGTCCCAAACATAATATGTTCTAACATATTAACATATATGTCCCAAACATGTTATGCTAGTTTATGAACATTATATGTTTGCACTTAAAAATATTGTGTTAAAAAATTTGAGTTCCAAACATATAATTTTTACACCCAAACATATGTAAAACAGTCTTTTTCGTCCGTGTACCATCGATAAGGAACTGACAAATGACACTCTTCCCTTGTAGCTACGAAATCGAATAGTAACCCAAAGAAAATAAAGGTGTGCGTGTGTGTACATTGCTTGTAAATACTATCCCTGCATTTTAAGACACCACCACCCTTCTTCCCTTAAATGAAAACCTTAACAATTTGGTGTGAATTTACATAAGTGTGTGCGTTCCGAAAACGTGTCTCTATTTGTCTTGATTGAACAACCAAAGGAGCAATCGAAACAAAACGGATACACGGTAGTGAATTAGAATTAATGGCATTCCACTTATCATTCCCAGACATTCAAATACCCTCCGCTCCATCAAAATATAAGGATTGAAAGGCTCGGCTCATGTATTTGTTATTTATTTCTATACCACTGTTAGTTGACCGTCTTAAGATGTGACAGTGGTGGTGCTGATGATTGCATGTTCGATATTCGTCTGCTTAGTATGCAACGCAATAATCTCGACCAACCAGTCAATGTTGGTGGCCCTTTTGGATTGAAATCAAATATGGGTCAATCATATTTACTCAATCACGATAAGGAATAGTTTACGATCTATACTGCATACAAATATGAATTATTTATGAGTGTGACGCGGGGACATCATAGATAAGGGGAGAAATTCGAAAAGCGGGGGCAAGGTAGATATCATAGCATAGTATAGTAAATTATCAAAAAGGAAAATTATGATGTTCCCACGTGGTGAAAGGATAAATTAATCAAAACTTGTGGGTTACATGTACATGTTAAGTCAAAAGAAGAATACCCAGTGTAAGTGGGAGGATACAATCATAATTCAATATGAAAAGTGAGTTTTTTTATTTCAGAGGAATATTATTATATTACCAACTTCATATGAAAGCAAATGGGAAATAGCAAAATAAAGGCGGCTACTTCAACCCTTTCAATACCGAGTTAAATCTACTGTCAAATACCTATTTTCAATTATGTTCTTTTTGAATGGCGGTCTTATTCATGTTTAGGTTTTGTATGACAATCTATGTACTAGAGATGCACCGAAGAAAAATGGTCTTAAAGTATTTTTCGATTATTGTAAAAAACGTTTATAAGAATACAAATCCACCAATATGAAAAATATATATGACATATTTTGATAATATTCCCTTCTTTGAATTAACATGGAGAAATAAATTGAACATTAGCCGGAGTTTGAATATAGATTATAGAGTCATGTTTGAATGTCCTCTATAGTGGACTTCGGTGGTCAAAGGGTTAAACTAAGGACCATCCATAGTGATTCATAACTATTTATAAGCTTCGCTACATACGCAGAAACAAATATTACCAAAATATTTCCAATTAAAAAGTTGATTGAAGTTCAAAAAATGTTCAATTAATAAATTAATTAACAATTAACTTTTTAATCAAGATAGAAACATTAAGTTAATTAAGTCAGTGATTTAAAATTTTTAATTAAAAAAATTAATTGATACAATTAACTTTTTAATCAAACTCGGAAAACTAAGTCTACTATAAAATGTTATGTTAAAATTACGTTTTTAATTTTAATTTTAAACTAAACATTTAATTTAAAAAAATCAATTTTTTAATTAAACTAAAAACACTAACGGCCATTTTCATGTAGCTCCGTTAGGCTTTAACTGCCAGTTAACAGAAAGAAAAATGGAAATATCTTTTCTCCGGTTAACTTTAACAGGCCGCCAGTTTCTAACTGGCGTTTGGAATATATACGCAAAATGACAGATATGATATAGCATAGATAGCACTAACGAAGCTTCATGAAAATGGGGGTAAGTCAGTTATTAAAGTAATTAAAAGTAGTTACGTTTTTAATGTAAAACAAGTTTATATGGCCGTAAGTTTGGCCAGGACGAATCTTATGTACCCTCCACCATGGATTGCGTAGAAACTTCTACGAAAGACTGTCATCCACAATCGAATTACTTGGGTTGTGGTATCTTAAATCGTTTTCTAAATTATAAGTTAGTCCATACGTGGTATTTATTAGACAAAAAAGGTATGTGTAGGTAAGTCTACAAATAATTACAAATTGATATGGACTATTGCACGGGGATCTCATATATGGGGGCTATATACAATTATGAACTTTATATGGACCAATTTTTGTGTGATTGGGGATCGATTTATCTGAGGGCTATATATAACTATAGACCGATATGGACCTGGTTAGACATGGTTGTTAACGGTCATATACTAGCACAATGTACCGAATTTCAACCGACTCGGATGAAATTTGCTCCTCCAAGTGGCTCCAAAACCAAATATCGGGATCGGTTTATATGGGGCCTATATATGATTATGGACTGATATGGACCACTTTTGGCATGATTGTTAAATATCATATACTACCACCACGTACCAAATTTCAACCAGATCGGATGAATTTTGCTTCTCCAAAAAGGCGCCGAAGGTCAACTCTGGGGATCGGTTTATATGGGGGCTATATATAATTATGGACTGATATGAACCAATTCCTGCATGGTTGTTGGATACCATATACTAACATCACGTACCAAATTTCAACCGAATCGGATGAATTTTGCTCTTCCAAGGGGCTCCGGAGTTCAAATCTAGTGATCGGTTTATATGGGGGCTATACATAATTATGGACCGATTTCGACCAATTTTTGCATGGATATTTGAGGCCATATATTAACACCACGTACCAAATATCAACTGAATTAGATGAAATTTGGTCTTCCAAGAGGCTCCGAAGGTCAAATCTGGTGATCGGTTTATATGGGGGCTATATATAATTATGCACCGATGTGGACCAATTTTTGCATAGTTGTTAGAGACCATATACTAACACCATGTACCAAATTTCAGCCGGATCGGATGAAATTTTCTTCTCTTAGAGGCACCGCAAGCCAAATCTGGGGATCGGTTTATATGGGGGCTATATATAATTATGGACCGATGTGGACCAATTTTTGCACGGTTGTTAGAGACCATATACTCACACCATGTACCAAATTTCAGCCGGATCGGGTGAAATGTGCTTCTCTTAGAGGCCTCGCAAGCCAAATCTGGGGATCGGTTTATATGGGGGCTATATATAATTATGAACCGATGTGGACCAATTTTTGCATGGTTGTTAAGAACCATATACTAACACCATGTTCCAAATCTCAGCGGGATCGGATGAGATTTGCTTCTCTTAGAGGGTCTGCAAGCTAAATTTGGGGGTCCGTTTATATGGGGGCTATACGTAAAAGTGGACCGATATGGTCCATTTGTAATACCATCCGACCTACATCAATAACAACTACTTGTGCCAAGTTTCAAGTGGATAGCTTGTTTCGTTTGGAAGTTAGAATGATTTCAACAGACGGACGGACGGACGGACGGACATGCTCCGATCGGCTCAAAATTTCACCACGACCCACAATATAAATACTTCATGGGGTCTTAGAGCAATATTTCGATGTGCTACAAACGGAATGACAACGTTAATATACCCCCATTCTATGGTGGAGGGTATAAAAAGAAAAAAAATAATTGAGTTTTGCAATAAATATTTAATTCAAATCAATTTTTAATTCAAATCACTTAATTATTAATTCAATTTTTAATTCAAATCACTTAATTAAGGAAGCACACATATTATTGTATACTGCCGAAACATTAATATGTTTGTTTTATGTGAACATATTATATGTTTGGAAGCATTTTGAGCCCAAAAATATTATATGCTTGGAATAATTTTTCCCAAAGACGATTGTGCTCATTCCCTAACATACTCGTAATTTTCACTTCCACGAAATATTTTAGTTCTTGGCACCTTTTTCTGTAATACAAATAATGTTTAAGAAATTATTCACTTTTATAAATTTTTTAAATTTTAGCTTTCGCCTTCACGGAGAATCGAACCGAGGACCATACAGTTTGTAAGCCAACACACTATCCACTGGGCTACGTAGCTGTTAAAGTCACCAGTAGATAATTATCGTTATAAGTTACATTTATATAGCATAGTTTGCAGCGCCCACGAGCCCATGCAAACATAACATTATTTAACAGAAACATACATTTGTTTGCCACGTGGAGCAGTGGTTAGCATGTCTGCCTTGCATGCAAAGGGTCGTGGGTTCAATCCCTGCTCGGACCGAACACTTTTTTTTAATTTACACATTTATATTTATTAAATATAAATGTGTAAATTTTTATAATGAAACTTCGAAATGTTGGTTATTAAAGATTTATAGTCAGTAACAGTGCTTGATATAAACGAAATTGACTGATTTTTGGATAAAATATTTTTTTTTTTTATTGCAGAAATAACAATTTTGTAACAAAAAACTGTTTTTGGTACAAAACTTTAAAATTTGGAAGGAATGCAAAAACTCTAACAAAAGAAGAACGTGGAGTCGAGTATAAACATACATAAATAATTTTATAATAAAAACATAAATTTATTTAGGCGTGAACAATTTTTTACTAGCATTTAACACCATCGCTCTAAAATGCCTTTTATTTTTCTTTAATAATTCATTTTAAAGAAAATAAACTTTTTAAATTGTTTTAATTGCAAAACTCGAACTTAATGCCTGCTTTTATATTTGAAGGTGTCCGTCAACTCCTCTTGGACTACTTATTAATAAAGAGGAACTAAACTTTGTTTTTATACATTTTACTGTGTAATTTTTCACTATTTCCTCCTTATTTCATTTTACTGTCCCAAATCTAAAAAGAGTATAGTGCCCTTTCGTTATTTTTATGAAGACCCCTGATTTCTTTTAACGAACCAAGAAAAAAATTGTGCCCATAATGCCAAAATGATAAACAAAACACATGTCCACACATACATAAAATGCTATCTATGTCTATTGTCTTGATTCCGAATGTCTATTCTCTTTATTCAAATTAAATAATATTTAGACTTAAGCATATCAAATTTTTGGCCTTATCATAAAACAGTTTTCCGAAACAACATACAAGCGGTTTCACAGAAATTGTTCTCTTTTCATTCTTTCGCTGTGTTATGTTGATATCTTTTGTCAACTCTCCCGGTTTTCATCTCTATTTCTTTCTCTATATGTTACTCTCTCTGTCGCAACATATGTATGTTTAGTCGAAATTTGTAAATTTATATATGTTTGCATTCACACATATGCTTTTTATGAAATATTCATGCACCAAACATAATATATTCTAACATATTAACATAGATGTCCCAAACATCTAGTGTTAGTTTAGGAACATTACATGTTTGCACTTAAATATATTGTGTTTTAAAATTGTGCCCGTAACACATTTTGTTTACATCGGAACATATGAAAAACATACTTTTCTAACAGTGTAAGGACAATACGACTTCATTGAAAAGTTTATCGACTTTTGGACAAAGAAAAAAACTTTATATTAGAGAAATGCGTCTTCTATGCTAAGCAAAATTTGCATTCGTATTTTAAAGACACGAAATCTTTGACCTCACGACAATATTTTTTTCAGTGTGAGAAAAAAATACCTAAATTCTCTGCATATGGTAGGGGTAATTTACACATTACAATGTTCTTACTAAAATTTTACTTTAACTCGAATTTTCATCTAAGTGTGAAATGGTGAAGATATTAACACGCACACAATGATGTTCGTTAACAAAAGTATTAAAGAAAAATATTTGCAAATATTACACATAATGCCAATGAACTTTCAACAATGTTAGATTGGCTCTAAGAAGGAAAAACGAGGTAAACTCTGAAAGTTCTATACATAAGAGAATAAGACACATTAAATATAGTGTATGTCTTATTCTCTTATTTATAGGAAGAATGAACTAAAAAAACGGCTTAAAGAGAATATAATGGTATATCTCGAAAAGTCCAACTGATGGAAAAAAACCAAGTGCAGATTTGGATTCAGCGACCTCAAACTACTAAAAATTTGCTATAAATTTCAAAACAAAACAAAAAAATAAATTTTGTTCCCCTGTGCAATCAATCATTTATCCCAAATGATGACCATTTTAACCATACAGTAATATATTCTTACTATTTTGGGCAATCGTTTCTTACTATTTTGCGCAATCGTTCTTTTGCTTTAGTTCATATTGAACTTATGTGTACGGTCATTGAACTTTATACCACGATTCATAAAATCATTAAGCTGTGGACAAATTTGAAAACGATAATAAAATTTAACTACAAAGAAATACTTTTTGTACCCTAAACAACAACAAGTCAAAAAAATTTTTAGACCCTAAAAAATATATACCGATCGACTCAGATCACCTCCTGAGTCGATCTAGCGTTTGGTCCGTCCGTCCGTCTGCTCATGTATTTGTTGTTCGCCGGATTCCGGTCACAATTATTAACCGATTTCGATAAAATTTGGTATAGGATGTTTTTTAGACACAAGGACGAATTGGGAAGAAATCGGATCAAATTTAGATTTAAATTTAGCTCCCATGTATTGCCCGATTTTGACAAATGAGGTCACGTTGCGCTTTTTTACTAACCGATCGTCGTAAAATTTGACACAAAATAAACTTCTTCATCAACCTTAAAGCCTGCAAAATTTAATCGAAATCATTTCAGATTTAGATATCGATCTCATATATACACAATCTCACAGAAGTTTACATACGGTTAAAAAATTTATATTTTCTTTAAATAATAATATTTTAAAAAATATACATATATATGCTTTAGTTTTAGTAAATGAATTTGAAAAACAAAGCATTTGGTAATTTTCAAGAAGATTTTTTTGGTGTGGTTTATAAACAACAACAAGAAACAGGTTTAGTTAAGAGGTAAAAAACTCAGGGGTATGTAAACTTACGTATAAACTACTGTGTATGTATCGCCCATTGGCGTAGCTAGGGGGGTGCTGGGGGGGCTATGCCCCCCCCCAGAATAGTTCTTGCCCCCCCCCCCAGAATAATCAAAGCTACAGTTGTTTTATATTTTAATTCAAGCTTTGCGATGTGTTTAATCCAATTAAGATTGTGGCAGAGAGAGTATGTTAAGCATAGTTTTTAGTATTGATATTTACATTACAATTAAAAACACGTAATAAAAACACTAAAAGGAAACTTGAGACGCACATTTTCAAAAATAGTCAATTTATAACTACGTTGATTAAAATCATGAATCGTCACATGCCCAATTTACCATCTAAAATCGTCAAAATCACGAAAAATCCACAGAGTTGGCACCGCTGCTCTCGACAGTTGCTTCGTTGTATTCTGTTCTCAGAGAATTTTTAAAAACTAATCGAAGATAGACGTTTTATAATATTCAATTTATTTTTTGCCTTTTATTTAATTTTTTATTCTTAGTATTTTTTATACACGATGAATATGTTAAATTTATGTTTTGCTTTATGATTTCTAGTCCTGTTTTAAAACACACATTTTAAATAAAATATTTTTCAAACACATACTTAAAGCAATGCTTTTATTTTTTGTTATATTAAATAATGGTAAGTTGCTATTTGATTATTTATAGCGGTGTCGTGGAACCGGCTCCCACACACAATAAAATATTTTTTGTCTTCAACCATGAAATTAATTGATCTAATTAATTATACCCTTCACCACTACTGTGGTACAGGGTATAATAAGTTTGTGCATTTGTATATAACGCCAAGAAATAGTGGTCATAGACCCATCTTTTAGTATACCGATCGGGTAAGAATTAAAATCTGAGTCGATTTAGCGATGTCCGTCTGTCTGTCTGTCTGTCCGTCCGTCTGTCTGTATATGTAATTTTGTGCACAAAGTACAGCTCGCAATTTAAGTCCGATCGTCCTCAAATTTGGCATAGGGCCGTTTCTTGAGACAGAGACAATTGCTATTGGTTTTGGAAAAAATCGGTTCAGATTTAGATATAGCTGCCATATATAATTATCTACGATGTGGTCATAGTTAGCATGTTTATCAACCGATTTTCTTGAAATACTGTACATCCAAATATTTAATGAATCTCGCAAATCTTGCAAAATATCAGCCAAATCGGTTCAGATTTAGATATAGCTACCATATATATCTTTCGTCCGATTTAGACTCATATGACCACAGAGCCCAAAGTTTACTACCGATCTTCATGAAATTTTGCACAGAGGGTAGAATTGGCATTCTACCAATGCTTGGTACACTTGATTGAAATAGGTTCACATTTAGATATAGCTCCCATATATATCTTTCGTCCGATTTGAACTTATATGGCCTCAAAATCCAGGGTTTTGCCGTGATTTGCTTCAAATTTCGCACAAGGAGTACGTTTAGTAGTATAGGTAATTGTGCCAAATTTGGTTGAAATCGATTCAGATTTAGATATGGCTTCCATATATATCTCCCGTCCGATTTGCACTCGTATGACCAGGGGGCCCAAAGTTATACTCCCATTTACGTGAAATTTCGCATAGATAGCAGAATTATTATTCTAACTATGCATGTAAAATTTAGTCAAAATTGGTTCAGATTGTATATAGCTCCCATATATACGTACACCAGAGTTGGGGAAATATGGTCGACTGTTTAATATTTTAGACCCATTTTCAATGGGATTTTCCTCCAATTGACTGGATAGTTTCCACAGAGAATACAAATATGGCCAAAATTCTCACAGTTTACACAAAATTTTGTGATGATTTCCCCATATCTTAGCCATATCCTACACACTGCAATGCCAAAATTTCCACAGAACGGATGAGTTTTAAATAAGGCTCCAAGTCGCCCTACACATATCTTGGCGAGATCTAACCAATATCCTTGTAAAATCGCCACTGCTGAGTAGCAAAAATTGTAAATATTACTCTAATTGTCCTATATCTCGAATACATATGTATCGCCTGAAAAATCATAAATCTCTTTTGTACAATTGCATTAAAATTTCTCTCGCTTCATATTTCCCATATTTTTTACTAACATTGTGTATCATCCCAGGGCGTTAGCCGATTTAAATTTTAATTCTAGAGTTTTTGTAGAAGTACAAAAAATTGTTTCCATTAAAAGTATTTGTATCTGGAAATGCAAACCTTTATATAGCTCCCAGCAAATTTTAAGTAGTTGAGATGGTAACACAAATGTTTGTCTACATAGTGGTGAAGGGTATAATATAGTCGGTTCCGCCCGACTTTAGACTTTACTTACTTGTTTTTAATTGAAATGTATTCAATCAAAAAAAAAAATGATAGTATCAATCATCAAAGCCAATTAAAAAATTAATTGATACAACTAATTTTTGTGATTGAGTTTTTTTTTTATTTTTGATTGATTTTGCTGCATATTGCCTTTAACACCGCAATAAAATTGAGGATGTATAGTTTTATCAATAGGCGTAATTTATCGCTTCGGACATTTCGACAAAATTTTGAAGGGTGTCTGGGGGGGGCATAGCCCCCCCAGAGAAAATTTCTAGCTCCGCCAATGGTATCGCCCAATTTTTAAATTTTTTTTCTAATAACCCTATTTTTGACCATAATAGTCTTATTAATTTATTAATTTTACTCAAATTTATTGTATGGTAACCTTCTCTGAGTGTAGCACTTAGCTTGCACGTAAGTGGCCTGTTACCAAATTTGGGTTTCTCCGATGAGAAGCCATTGGGAATAAACAATATGATCGAGTTTACTTGCCAGAAAGGTCAGCTGAAAATTTACACCACCGCTGATGGTATCGGACAAATTTCCCTAAGACAATATTCAAGCCCTGGGCAGACAAATATTTCGGTCGCAGACCATGGACATTACAACAGGACTCAGCACGCGTGTTGCATTATATATCAGCCATCCTGTATTACCAAGGGTCATCCAACAAGTTGGGGTTGATTTATTAAAAATATATATTTATTTTTTTTTAACATATATGAGAAACACACTTTCAAGTGATCCCTCGTATTATTCCAACATATATCCATTGACAGAGGCTAACGCCCAACATCTCAAAAATTTTTTTCTTCTCTCATATCTGCAAATTCTAACACCTGCATTTTAAATAGACTCTAAATACTAAGGAAAAGAACTGAGAGCAGTTGAAGACTGCAATCCACAAAAGGGAAACAAAAGAAATGGACAGCTTAACTGAGACTAAGCATAAAATACGAGGTATTATGTAATAAAAACAAACCTTACCCCCAGCTCCACTTTGTATTTACACGCTAAAAAAGAAGAAAAGCTATGAAAACCCCCATCAATAAATGCATTCAACACACAAGGCTTTTTTCAAATAGAAATGAGAAAAAATATTCACAAATCTGTCAGACGGTTGGGCCCACGCACTTTCCAAAGGAAAGAATGCAGCCAAGCGAAATGTTTATGGAAATCATTCTTATGTTATGCGTACTACGCCTCTGTTGGGAAACAAGTTTCGTGTGTGTGTGTGTGAGGAATTCATTGTATGCCATTTGAACGCCAGATGACCTTTTGTGAAGGTGTGAATTGTTGGTACAACAAGTCAGTATTATCGTGAATTATGGTGTCCCGTTAGTGAGATGCAACAATATTGGCAAATGCTAAAAGAAGTTTTTCTTAAGGAAACTATGCGGTAATGAAGTATTAAAATGTAACAGAAATATAAATAAGAGTAAAAGCGTTGTGCTACTATTGGTCGTAACTAGACGCTACACAGAAAAAAAAATGAATTAATAGAGATTCTACTAAAGATCCAAATGGAAATGGTGATCAAGAGGTATATGGGTTTATAAGAGAACTTCTAATGAAGAGACCTTTTTAAAGCTTTTTATTGGGCTGTTTCTCCCAAGTAACAGTCACGTCTACTTTGGATTGTTGCTATAACCTACATTTTGCTCTCTTTAGAAAAAGAAGGGATAAAAGTGATACTGCCATATCTGGGAGTAAGGAGCGAATTCCTACATATAATTCCAGATATCACAAAGAGATATATTTACATGGCTTGGGAGAATAGTCTAGTAGTAAATCCTCCAAAGATAAAAAACATGTAAGGAAAGTCTAAAGTCGGGCGGGGCCGACTACACAGAGAATACGGATTGGTTGTGATAACCGAATTTATTGCCAACCTCCTTTTGGCAGTTGCAGCTACTATCAGTTGGTAGTTGTGTCACCCGAATGATTCGGTCGATACAACTAATATCACATATTCTGTTGGTTGGGTCTGCCGACGACATTGGTTGTGATTACCTTCATAATTCGGTTGTGTTGCCCAACCTTGATAATAGTCATGACCGAATTAAAAAGCAATTCCTTTCCAGTTAAATATTTTATTATATTTAAATATGTTTATAGTGGTACAAACTGTTCTAACTACAAGATATTTCATAACAAAAGATGAAAATTGAATTTTGTTTGCAATTAAGTTGGTTGTATATCAGCTTATATATCCTTCGTTATAAATTGATCAAATCATCCACACCGGCAAAAAATCTTTTCTAAAAGAAAACAAAAAACCATCGATTAACAAATTGATTTGTACAAATAACAAGTATAAACGGCCGTAAGTTCGGCCAGGCCGAATCTTAAATACCCACCACCATGAATCAAATATAATAGTTTACTTTGAAAACTCTTCGTCGTAGTGGGTTACTTGATAATATATAGAAATTGCAGGGGGTTTGATGACAAATCTTCTCCCAAGCAAGTCTTTTCCCGAAGACAAACTTTAAAGATTTTACCTATGAAGACCAGATCAGATTCTGGATTTATGAGAACCAATTTTGTTTGAGTTTTAGAGAATTATAAACATATCGTGTATATGATGAAATTACGCCTTGATTTGAAATCTTAAATCTGTAGATTTTTTCCGCCATTATTTAAACAAATACGATGAGTTAAATCTGGAAATTCTACTTTCAGTTTCAAGCAATTTTCATGACCATGAAAGAGTGTTTTCTTTTTTGAGAAACGTAATTTAAGACAAGCAAAGTTTTTTTTTGACACAAATTTTAGAGACAACCGTTGAATAAACGAAAATACTTTATAAGAAAAGGAAATTCCGTTTGTCTAAAATTTCATTATAGATTATTAATTTCCAGCAAATCGTATAAAAACTACGGATTCTAGAAGCCCAAGAAATAAAGCCGGGAGATCGATTTATATTGGGGCTATACCAAAACATGGACCGATAGGTATCATTTGCTACTCACATATTTGTGATCTTAAAATACCTCCAGACTTTCAATTTCAAACAAATCGGCTAAAAAATATAGTCTCTAGACGCCCAAGAAGTAAAAATCGAGAGATCCGTCTATATGGGGGTTATACCACAAAATGGACCTCGATATACCTCAATTTCGGCACACTTATTAGTGGTCTAAAAATACATCTCGATTTCGAATTTCAGGCAAATCGGGTAATAAATAAAGTTTATAGAAGCTCAAGAATTTCAGGCAAATCGGATGGTAAATATAGTTTCTAGAAGCCCAAAATCGGGAGATCGGTCTATATGGGGGCTATACCAAACCATGGACCGATACGGACCATTTTCGACACACCTCTTTATAGTCCCACAATACCTCTAGATTTCCAATTTCAGGCAAATCGGATGGTAAATATAGTTTCTAGACGCGCAAGAAGCAAAATCGGGAGATCGGTCTATATGGGGGCTATACCAAACCATGGACCGATACGGACCATTTTCGACACACCTCTTTATGGTTCCAAAATACCTCTAGATTTCCAAATCCATTCCATTTCAGGCAAATCTGATAAAAACTACGGTTTTTATAGGCCCAAGACCCCAAATAGGGAGGTCGGTTTATATGGGGACTATATCAAAACTTGGACCGATATAGCCCATCTTCGAACTTGACCTGCCTGCAAACAAAAAACGAATCTGTGCCAAATTTCGGGACGATAGCGCCATTATTGAAGGCTGTAGCGTGATTACAACAGACAGACAGACAGACAGACAGACGGACAGACGGACATGCTTATATCGTCTTAGAATTTCTCCCTGATCAAGTATATATATTTTTTATAGTCGGAAATCGATATTTCGATGTGTTACAAACGGAATGACAAACTTATTATACCCCCGTCACCATTTTATGGTGGTGGGTATAAAAACGACTGAAAGATCGGCATAGCCGAATTCTAAGTACCCTACACCATGCAGGACTTATAAAGGGGACTGATCCGTTCGAGTCGGTTACTGTCAGGAATTCCAACCAAACTGTTTTCTGTGTGTATAAATACTGACGGCAAACTTTTACTCCGGTTTATAGCTAGATACGCTAAATTTGGTCGAAATTGGATCAGATTTAGATTTAATACATATCTTTCGCCCAATGACGACGGATGTCATAGTGTCGCTTCGGAAATTTTGTACATAGATGGTATCGAATATGTACATCTACAGAATGGTGCAGGGTATAATATAACCCACCCGCCCGACTTTAGACTTGCCTTACTTGAATACTCACCATCATTCCATTGTAATAAATTTATCATTCCGCTTGTAACGCAAACCAAATATCGATTTCCGACTATATAAACCTATATTTGTTCTTGATCAGGGAGAAATTCTAAGACGATATCCTTCTGTATTTCTGGCTGTGTGTCTGTTGTAATGACGCTATAGCTTTCAATAATGAATTTACCGTGCTGAAATTTTACACAAACTCGTCTTTTTTCTGCATGCAGGTCAAATTTGAAGATGGTTTTAATATAGCACCATATAAAGTGATGATCTGAGTTGGGTTCTTTAGCATCGAGACATCGCAATTTCTATTCGAGCAAATTGAATCTTAGATATTTTGGGTCCCGCAAATATGTGTATGGAATTTGGAGTGCATCGGTCCAGTTTTTGGAATAGCCCCATTTCCCGCTCTGACTTCTTGTGTTTCTCGAAACCGACATTTTATCAGATTTTGTTGAAATTGGAAAACTAGAGTTAATTTGTTTTTTCCTAAAATTGGAAAAATTTGGTTTATATAGGTATATGTTTGATATTGTTCTCATATACACCGGTCTCTCGAATTATCTTCTTCAAAGACCATTCTTGCTCTGTTACGATCACAAATAACAGATAATATCGATATATTTTGTTTGTTTTAAAGTTTCAAATAATACAAAAAATTCTTCAACTTATTTTCATTAATACAAATGACATTTAAAAAAATCGAAATGTTATTCGGTTGTGAATACTATATGAAAGTGGTAACTGCTGAATGATAGTTGAGAATTTTCCTTACGGTTGGTCGTTTCAACCAATTTGAATCAAAATTAATCAAATGAGTTAGGTTCGGTTGCCACAACCAATTATCTTGTAGCACGACAGAAAATCTGTTAAAAATCTCAACTAATGGTTACAGGTATGACCAAATGCATGTAAGTACAGAAAATTGGTATAATCAACTTTTATTTATTACTAAATACAGAATATTCGTAAATTCAACCGAATTCCAACTAATCTATTCTCTGTGTGTATATTATACCCTGCACCACTTTGTAGATCTAAATTTTTGATACCATATCACATCCGTCAAATGTGTTGGGTGCTATATATAAAGGTTTGTTATATTTCATGTTAGCCTGATACCGAAACAGGCAATTGACGTTCAAATGCATTATATCTAATTATACAATTATTTTTCGAGCTTTATGGACAGATATAGATTAAGGAACATGGTTAATAGAGCCATTGAAAAGATCTGGCGTTTTCTTTTCAATGGCTCTATTAACCATGTTCCTTAATCTATATTTGTCCATAAAGCTCGAAAAATAATTGTATAATTAGATATAAAGGTTTGTCCCAAATACATACATTTAAATATAACTCGATTTGGACAGAATTTGATAGACTTTTACAAAATCTATAGACTCAAAATGTAAGTTGGCTAATGTACTAGGGTGGAACACAATTTTAGTAAAAAACAAGTAAGTAAAGTAGAAAGTCGGGCGGGGCCGACTATATCATACCCTAAACCACCATTATAGAATTAGTAATCATAAGCATTTGTGGGGTAACATATAAGTCTGGGAAATAAACCGCAGTTGCATATTTAAGAAAATTAAGGGGTACATGTCTATGGGTGCTTTGTGTCAATCTGACTATAGCTCATAGTCAATGTTTCCAGGGAAAATGTTCGGTTTACCCTACAAGGACAAAAAAAGTTCCCTACTTTCCCATACATTCCCAAACAATTTCCCCTACTATATTTTTCGTTAAATTTAAAAAATTTTACAAAACAAAAATGGTTCTAAGTACTTTATTATCTTAAAACATGAATATGCAACGTATATAACTTAGAACATAAATTTGTATTACCACCACGGTTTCCACATTTGGTAGAATTCTACCCAAATTAGTAATCTGTTTTGTTAAATCTCTATAAAAATAAAATTTTGGAACAAGTTTCTATAAACAAATTTTTGTGAGGAATTTTTCTACAGAAATAAAATTTTGACAATAAATTCTATAGAAATAAACTGTTGGGAAAAAATTCCACAGAAATAAAATTTTGAGAAAAATTTTTATATAAATAATATTTACAAAAAAATTTCTATAGAAATACAATTTTGACAAAATGTTCTATAGAAATAAAATGTTGACAAAATTTTCTATAGGAAAAAAGTTTACCACACATTGTTAAAGATCAAGCCTTGCCGGCTTCTAATTTCCTCCTCTAGAGCCACCAAAATGTAAAAATTATTACACATTGTGTTGAGTGAAAATGTCCTACATTGTGGCCCTACGTCCCTACAAGACGCTAAATATTAGAAAAACCCTACATATAGGGAATTTCCCCTACTTCTAGCAACACTGGCAGTGTTGATATTGCGCCTACGGAGTTAGCATGTCACTAATATTGAGCCCATTATTAAAAAAGAGAAAATCGTTAAATTAGTGTGGGTAATAAATACAAATTTGTAAAAATCGAGCAATATTCTTATGTAAGAGCTACAAGAACGTATAAGTACGATCGGCTAGTACATCAAAATTTGAAATTTGAATAACATTGGTTAATAAATAAGAGTACTATGGCCAAATTTGGGAAAATCGAGCGATGCATATATATGGAGCTATATATAAATCTGAACCAATTTGCATAATATTTTGCGGGTTTAATTAATACCACAAAACGTTACCTTGTGCAAGATTTGAGTAAGGTCAGTTACGAAATGAGGCCTGTATGGTCAAACATAAGGTTATAAGGGCGAATTTTTCAAAATCGGGCGATACATATATGAGAGCTATATCCAAATTTTGAACCGATTTCTATGAAATTTTGCACATATAGTTAGTACTATACAGGACTTGATCTAGCCAACTTTTAGTAAGATCGGTTAATAAATAAGGGTTCTATGGCCAAATTTGGGAAAATCGGGCTATACATATATATGGGAGCTATATCTAAATCTGAACCGATTTCGATGAAATTTTGCAGACTTGAAGGGCGATGGAAAAGATTACCTTTTGCCAAATTTGGTGACGATCCGTTTGAAAAGACGTGCAACGTGATCCCATTTGTCGAAATCGGGCGATCCATATATATAGCAGCTATATCTAAATTTGATCCGATTTCTTCCAAATTCAATAGCGTTCGTCCTTGTGCCCAAAAAACTCCCTGTACCAAATTTCATCAAAATCGGTTAATAATTGCGACCGGAATCCTGTGAACAACAAATACATGGACAGACGGACGGACACCAAGCGCTAGATCGACTCAGGAGGTGATTCTGAGTCGATCGGTATATATTTTATGGGGTCTAAAATCAATATTTCTGGTAGGCACATTTTTTGGCCGTTCAAACTTATTATACCCTCTGAAGCAATTTTAAGGAAACTTCGCAAAAGTTTATTTATGATTTATCGCTCGATATATATGTATTATTTAGAAGTTTAGGAAAATTACAGTCATTTTCACAACTTTTCGACTAAGCAGTGGCGATTTAACAAGGAAAATGTTGGTATTTTGACCATTTTTATCGAAATCAGGAAAACATATAAATGGGAGCTATATCTAAATCTGAACCGATGTCAACCAAATTTGGCACACATAGTTACAATGCAAATTCTACTCCCTGTGCAAAATTTCAACTAAATCGGAGGAAAAAATTGGCGTCTGTGGGCAAATGAGTGTAAATCGGGCGAAAGCTATATATGGGAGCTATATCTAAATCTGAACTGATTTCAATATAATTTGGCACATTTAACTACACTACTAATTGTACTCCTAGTGCAAAAGTTGGGAGCCACCGTGGTGCAATGGTTAGCATGCCCGCCTTGCATACACAAGGTCGTGGGTTCGATTCCTGCTTCGACCGAACACCAAAAAGTTTTTCAGCGGTGGATTATCCCACCTCAGTAATGCTGGTGACATTTCTGAGGGTTTCAAAGCTTCTCTAAGTGGTTTCACTGCAATGTGGAACGCCGTTCGGACTCGGCTATAAAAAGGAGGTCCCTTGTCATTGAGCTTAACATGGAATCGGGCAGCACTCAGTGATAAGAGAGAAGTTCACCAATGTGGTATCACAATGGGCTGAATAGTCTAAGTGAGCCTGATACATCGGGCTGCCACCTAACCTAACCTAACCTAACCTAGTGCAAAAGTTCAACCAAATAGAGGTAAAAGTCTGGCTTCTGGGACCGTATTAGCCCATATCGGGCGAAAGATATATATGGGAACCAAATTTGGCACGCATAGCTACAATACTAATTCCACTTCCTGTGCAATATATATATATATATATATATATATATATATATATATATATATATATATATATATATATATATATATATATATATATATATATATATATATATATATATATATATATATATATATATATATATATATATATATATATATATATATATATATATATATATATATATATATATATATATATATATATATATATATATATATATATATATATATATATATATATATATATATATATATATATATATATATATATATATATATATCCAGCTATAGACTTGAAACTTGGCACAAGTAGTTGTTATTGGTAGTAGTTGGTAGTTCGGATTGTATTGGTAGGTCGGATGGTATTGCAAATGGGCCATATCGGTCCACTTTTACGTATAAGAGAAGCAAATTTCATCCGATCCGGCTGAAATTTGGTACAGGTGTTAATATATGGTCTCTAATGACCGTGCAAAAATTGGTCCACATAGGTCCATATTTATATATAGCTCCTATATAAACCGATCACCAGATTTGAACTCCGGAGCGTCTTGGAAGACACAAAATTCATCTGATTCAGTTGACATTTAGTACGTGATGTTAATATATGGCCTCAAATACCCATGCAAAAATTGGTAGAAATCGGTCCATAATTATATATAGCCCCCATATAAACCGACCCCCAGATTTGACCTCCGGTGCCTTTTGAAGAAGCAAATTTCATCCGATCCGGCTGAAAATGGGTACGTGGGGGCAGTATATGATATTTAACAACCATACCAAAAGTTGTCCATAATCATATATAGTCCCCATATAAACCGATCCCGAGAATTGGTTTTGGAGCCTCTTGGAGGAGCAAATTTCATCCGAGTCAGTTGAAATTTGGTACATTGTGCTAGTATATGCCCGTTAAAAACCATGCCTAACTAGGTCTATATCGGTCTATAGTTATATATAGCCCTCAGATAAATCGATCCCCAATTACACAAAAATTGGTCCATATAAAGTTCATAATTGTATATAGCCCCCATATAAGCGATCCCCATATTTCAATTCTGGCTCTCTACGTACCGTGCAAAAGTACATATCGATTCGTTATTATTTGTAGACTTACCTATGCATACATTTTTTGTCTAATACATACACACTGAAAACAGATTGGTTGGAAAACGTTTGGAGTAATACATATTCGACACTCAGAACATAATATAAGTTGTCTCAATAGTTTTCCAGTATTGTTGAATATTTTTTGTCCCCTACAACCATTTGGTGAAAATTCCAATAAGTTTTCTTGTGTGTTGCAAGATAAATAGTTGTGGCAACCAAATGTCTCTTCTATGAGAAATATTTCCTGACATCGGTACATACGACCTACCGTAAAGAAATTTATCAACTGTTATTTAGTAATCGTCACTCACATTTGGCAACCACAGCCGAATTCGATTTGAATAATTTGTCAAATGTCAATGGCATCATTGTTCATTATATTTTGTATTATTAAATCCATAATATATGAACACGGATTTCAATTGAAAACGAGTACATATGGTGGAAAATACTACCAAGATGTAAAACCTCCATGGGCCGCATACAAGGTATTATCTCGTAATGGACTGAAACCGAATAAAAAAACAATGGTTTGTAGCTGAATTGTTTATGCTTAAGGACACAAAATAAAATTTCGAATTTCAGGGATCAATGAAATCATCAAATGCGGTCTGAGGAAATCAAGTTTAGTTTTTGGACCGTAAAGCATACTACGATGGGTTATGGGCGCTAACATTGTCAGTTGATTCATTCGTTGAACTGTTCATCAAATTTTTCATTGAGGAGGTGTTTGTGTCATGGGTAATGATGAAAAGTCAAAGATTTTCGCAAATTTCAATCTCTTGTGGCATATGTACTTCCCTTGGGCCGTGTATGCCGTCTGTAATCATTTTTTGTGCTTCTGTATTATGCTCTAAATAATATTTAAATAATAATAAACCTATAATTTGTAATTAAATAAAATATATGTATCTACACACACAGAAAAAAATTTTTCTGATTCAATCACGAAATTAATTGATCCAATTAATTTTTAATTGAAATGTCTTCAATCACAGATATGATAGTATCAATTAAAAAATTAATTGAAGGTCAATTAAAATATTAATTGATCCAATTAAAAAATTAATTGATACTATTATTTTTGTGATTGATTTTTGTTTCAATTAAAAAATTTGTTGAATCAATTAAATTTTTAATTGAATATTTTTTAAAAGTCAATTAAAATTTTAATTGGAAAAATTTTCGTGAAATTTTTTTGTGTGTACTTTTCAATTCGATTGGTGGTATTAATATGGTTGGGTGGTACAATCGAATAACGAAGTCACCCATAACCTATTTCATCGGCTGACACAACCAACACCAGAAGTGGTATTAGTTGCATCTCCCATCATTCGATTGTGTCGACCGAATTAGTTAGGTGACACAACTGCCAACAAATAGTTGCTGCAACGTCCAAAAGAGGTTGGCAATAAATTTGATTAGCACAACCAATCTGTATTCTCTGTGTATATACCACGTATGGACTAACTCACAATTTAGGAAACGATGTTAAGAAGCTTTGAGATAGCACAGCCCAAGTAATGCGACAGTCTTTCGTAGAAGTTTCTATGCAATCCATAGTGGAGGGTACATAAGATTCGGCCTGGCCGAACTTACGGCCGTATATACTTGTTTTCTTTCATATTATGATACCCATTTGTAAGTCAAATCACTTAATTATAAGGACAATTCGACTTCATTAAAAAGTTTATCGACTTTTGGACAAGGAAAAAAACTTTATATTAGAGAAATGTGTCTTCTATGCTAAGCAAAATTTGCATTCGTAACATATTTTAAAGACATGAAATTTTTTGACCTCACGACAATATTTTTTTCAGTGTGTAGATTTCTTAGATCGTGAACGTGGTGAAGGGTACATAAGATTCGGCCTGGCCGAACTTATGACCGTATATACTTGTTAACAATAATAACCTGTGGCATGTAAAATGTAACCAATAGTAACAAGACATGTTTTTGACAGTTGGATGTACTCAGCTATGAATAGCTGACTGTGATGGAGTACCTTGAGTAGTTTTATCATGGGTATAATAATAAAAAATTAGTAATAACAAAATATTTCATTAATCTCCAGATTTTAACAAAAGCAACAACATTTAGTGTCAAAAAATAAAGTAAAGAAATTCAAAAATTGTCCATTAATTTAAAAAGTCTGTCCCCCAAAATAAATTACATATATGCATTTATTTCCATGATGTAGGGATTGAGGTCAAAAGTAAAATGGGTCTGTTTAATTTATTAAAATTGACAAAACAAATAAAGAATACAAATTTGCACAAAGATGACTCAGTGAAGGAGTGCAATGCATTTCATTTATAGTCATAGTCATCTCCCCCAATGAATGTCATTCTTTCATGATATTCTGAAAATATTCCTCATGGCCATGCGTAAGATACAGACAACAATTCCATTTATTTATTTATTTATAATGTGTTAATTCAGATAAAATGCCTAGTCTATATAAATTGTCTCTGCAGTCAACTGCAAGACAAGGAAAGTTAAGGAAGATTTAATAAAACTAAAAACCAGAATGAATTGAATGACAGCCCACTTTGACTAGCAATTTATTTGTTAAAAAGAATCATAAAAGAGAAATGGCGCACATGCGCATATCAATTTAATCACTTAGCACATTTTATGACTATGTTGTGCAGTGTTATTCGTTCAACAAGTGTCGGAGAACTGGAGTTTAGAATAAAAGGATAGATATGGGGTTTGACAATGAAGCGGGCAGCGGAAATTGAGGATCGAAATAATTCTTTGTTCTATTGAGATTGACATTCCAAAAATGCATACATGGTGGGTGACATGTATTGCAACCAACTTCAGGTTGGTATAATTTCTAAAACGTTCGCCTTACAGATTTATTGCAGTGACAGTTAATTTTATTGTTTATAAGCTTACAAAAGTATTTTGATCTATTGCATTCAAAGATAATGATATTGGAGATTGAATTTAAGCTTGATAGTGTGATTGTGTTATATTTGGCTGGAAACCCACAAGAAGCTATTGTTAGAACCTGCCAACATTTAACATAAATGTGAATAAATCTTTTGTTTTTCGTAGGATTGCTAGTTGGCAAATCGCGTCCAAAAAAAATTCAAATGAAGTCACCCCATTTTTGTCGACGGTGCTGACACTAAATTTTTGCCTTCGGCGACTTGAGGGCTAAGCCAATATAAATTTGTCGGCAAAGGATAATTATTCATTATAAAATCAAATTGAAGTTATCCGAATATTTATGAGATTAGTTGTACATCCAACCGTATACTAAAACGTGGACCGATACTCACCGTTTTCGGCACACCTCTTTATGACCATAAAGATATACTTCTAGATATCAAATTTCAAGCTAATTGGATAAAAACTGCGGTTCCTAGAATCCCAAAAATTAAAATCAATTCGTGCACAGAATCTTATGTACCCTGCACCATGGATTGCGTAGAAACTTCTACTAAAGACTGTCATCCACAATCGAATTACTTGGTTTGCGGTAACACTTGCCGATGACAATGTATCTTAAAACTTCTAAACATCGTTTTCTAAATTGTAAGTTAGTCCATGCGGGGTATATATTAAACAAAAAAAGGCCGATTAAATAAATTTTTTTCTATAGAAAAAAAATTTGACAACATTTTCTATAGAAATAAAATTTTGATAAAATTTTCTATAGAAATAAAATTTTGATAAAAATTTTTATAGAAATAAAATTTTGGTATATTATTTTTGGGGATTTGGACCAATTTTTGTATGATTGGCCATCGGCTATATATAAATATATATAGATATGGACCAATTTTTGCATGGCTGTTAGCGGCCCTATACTAGCGCAATGTACAAAATTTCAACCGAATCGGATGAATTTTGCTCCTCCAAGAGTTCCGGAGGTCAAATCTGGGGATCGGTTTATATGGGGGCTATATATAATTATGGACTGATATGAACCAATTCCTGCATGGTTGTTGGATACCATATACTACCATAACGTACCAAATTTCAACCAGATCGGATGAATTTTGTTTCTCCAAAAGGCACCGGGGGTCAAATCTGGGGATCGGTTTACATGGGGGCTATATATAATTATGGACTGATATGAACCAATTCCTGCACGGTTATTGGATACCATATACTAACATCACGTACCAAATTTCTACCGAATCGGATGAATTTTGCTCTTCCAAGGGGCTCCGGAGGTCAAATCTGGGGATCGGTTTATATGGGGGCTTTATTTAATTATGGACCAATTTCGACCAATTTTTGCATGGGTGTTTGAGGCCATATATTAACACCACGTACCAAATTTCAACTGAATCAGATGAATTTTGGTCTTGCAACAGGCTCCGGAGGTCAAATCTGATCGGTTTATATTGGGGCTATATATAATTATGGACCGATGTGGACCAATTTTTGCACGGTCATCAAAGACTATATACTAACATCATGTACCAAATTTCAGCCGGATCGGATGAAATTTGCTTCTCTTATAGGATCTGCAAGACAAATCGGGGGATCGGTTTTTATGGGGGCTATATATATTTATTGACCGATGTGGACCAATTTTTACATGGTTGTTAAGGACCATATACTAACACTATGTACCATATTTCAGTAGGATCGGATGAAATTTGTCTCTCTTAGAGGCTCTGCAAGCCAAATCGGGGGATCGGTTTATATGGGGGCTATATATAATTATGGACCAATGTAGACCAATTTTTTGCATGGTTGTTAGAGATCATATGCTGACACCATGTAAATACCAAATTTCAGCTGGATTGGATGAAATTTGCTTCTCTTAGAGGATCGGCAAAATAAATTTGGGGGTCCGTTTATATGGGGGCTACACGTAAAAGTGGACCGATATGGCCCATTTGCAATACCATCCGACCTACATCAATAAAAACTACTTGTGCTAAGTTTCAAGTCGATAGCTTGTTTCGTTCGGAAGTTAGCGTGATTTCAACAGACGGACGGACATGCTCAAATCGACTCAGAATTTCACCACGACCCAGAATATATATACTTTATGGGGTCTTAGAGCAATATTTCGATGTGTTACAAACGGAATGACAAAGTTAATATACCCCCATCCTATGGTGGAGGGTATAAAAATAGATATGGGGTTTGACAATGAAGCGTTGAAGTTGAAACTGAGAATCGAAATAATTCTTTGTTCTATTGAGATTGACATTCCAAAAATGCATACATGGTGGGTGACATGTATTGCAACCAACTTCAGGTTAGTATAATTTCTAAAACGTTCGCCTGACAGATTTATTGCATTGACAGTTAATTTTATTGTTTATAAGCTTACAAAAGTATTTTGATCTATTGCATTCAAAGATAATGATATTGGAGATTGAATTTAAGCTTGATAGTGTGATTGTGTTATATTTGGCTGGAAACCCACAAGAAGCTATTGTTAGAACCTGCCAACATTTAAATGTGAATAAATCTTTTTTTTGGCAAATCGCGTCCAAAAAATTTTAAAATGAAGTCACCCCATATTTGTCGACGGCGCCTGACACTGAATTTTTGCCCTCGGCGACTTGACGGCTAAGCCAATATAAATTTGTCGGCAACGGATAATTTTTCATTACAAAATCAAATTGAGGTTATCCGAACGTTTATGAGATTAGTTGTACATCCAATCATGCAATCAAATTTACATTTTATTCATATCTTCTGAACGTGGTGTTTGCAAAATTAGTATAGCACCTTGATATTGCTTGATATTGGGTGAAAAGTAACTTTTTGGCAGAAAATACAACAAATACAAATAAATGTTTCTGATTTAAATAAATATTTTTAATTAATAAGCGGCTAAATTTGAGTCGAGATGTTTCGACTGGCAAAAAATGGAAGTCGGCGGCTAAAATTGGTTGCGTGTCTCGGTTTCATTCTCTAGTAAGAACACGACAAATTTTCCGAAAAGTGAAGGCCAGATTTAATCGAAATCCACTCCGTAATGGAAGAAAACTTGCTCGTGAGCTGATTATATCGTGATAACGGATGCAACACCTTGAAAAATGACCTTGGACTAAAGCAATTGAAGTTCCAAAAAGTACAAGAGCTCACCGAAACGCAAAAAAAAAGTTAGACTAGAAAGACTTTCGCTTGCCTGAAATTGACCTATAACCAAATTTTATTTTCTCCGGTGAGAAGCTTTCTCAAATTGTGCAGCTTGTGAATAAGGACAATGCTGACCTGTTTGGCAACTAAACCATATTAGGGAAAACGCGTGTAAATCGGTGAAATCGTTTATTTAAAAAAATCAATTTAAATTTCCTTTTCAAGTTCAATTAGTATAAAATTCAGGAAAAATATTCAGTTAGGCTTTCGCTTTTCCAAATCCGAATTGCCGGGCCTCACGCTTGACACCTGCCATCAGATTTTGTACAGACACCTTGTCCACCTTCTTCGCCGCAGAAAGCCAGTTTGCCTTGAACTGCTGCTCGTCCTTAGCAGTTTTTTTGGTCTTCTTTAGGTTCTGCTTGACAATAGCCCAGTATTTCTCAATTGGGCGGAGCTCTGGCGTGTTGGGAAGGTTCTTGTCCTTGGGAACCACTTGCACGTTGTTGGCGGCGTACCACTCCATGGCCTTTTTACCGTAATGGCAAAATGCCAAATCCGGCCAAAACAGTACGGAACAACCATGTTTCTTCAGGAAAGGCAGCAGACGTTTATTCAAACACTCTTTCACGTAAATTTCTTGGTTGACAGTCCCGGAAGCTATGAAAATGCTGCTTTTCAAGCCACAGGTACAGATGGCTTGCCAAACCAGATATTTCTTTGCGAACTTTGACAGTTTTATGTGCTTGAAAATATCTGCTACCTTTCCCCTTCCTTTTGCCGTATAAAACTCCTGTCCCGGAAGCTGCTTGTAGTCGGCTTTGACGTAGGTTTCGCCGTCCATTACCACGCAGTCAAACTTCTTCAGCATCGTCGTGTACAGCCTCCGGGATCGCGCTTTGGCCGTCGTATTTTGTTTATCATCGCGATTTGGAGTCACTACCTTCTTGTAAGTCGATAGTCCGGCACGTTGTTTGGCTCGATGCACGGTTGTAGACGATACACCCAGCTTATTTGCGGCATCTCGGAGAGAGAGGTTAGGGTTTCGCTTGAAACTACCGGCAACTCTCTTTGTCGTCTCAGCGGCTTCCGGTTTTCGATCTCCCCCCCGATCCAGACTTCCTGGCTGTCGACAAACGTTCCCCAAACACTTTAATTACATTTGTAACGGTTGATTTGGCAACTTTTAGCGATTTTGCCAGCTTTGCGTGCGAGTAGCTCGGATTTTCGCGATGCGCGAGCAAAATTTTGATACGCTGCACTTCTTGCTTGGAAGGCATTTTGACAACTGAAGAGTGAATTCCAAAATCAAAATAGGAGCAACATTCTACACACACACCTTCAAAATGAGGGGTTTTAAAGTTTTTTAAATGCAAAATTGAAAGAAGTACGTCAAGTTTATATTGACCAAATTTTGACCGTATCACCCTTTAGTTGTGGAAAATTTTAACTAAACAGTATTACAAACGTTGGCATCACGCCGATGTCATAAAAATAAGTAAATATTTTACGACAAATTCAAGAAAATTTATTAGACATAACTAAGTTTTTTCACTTGTTAAAGAAAATTTTGTAGTTTGAAGGAAAAACTTGGAGTTCAAAATTGCAAGAATGTCTTTAGTGACATACGAAGTTCATGATGGGCGCATTTTTGGTAAAATTTACAAATTTAAAGAAATTCTGAACTATTTTGTGGAAGACACGAATTTAGTTAATCTTTATGTTTCATTTGAGTATATTTTTTTCCTCGGTATTAGTTAATTTAACTAACGTACACAAAAAATTATTAGAGTAGAGGAAACTTCACTTCACTTTTTTTGAGTGTACTCTGGCCCATGTGTTGCGTAGAGTATAAATATAGCGCTTTAGTTTGTTGCATTACATATTAGCTACCATCTACGGATGACTTACGAAAAGAACTACTATGAATGGGTAAATGTACTTCAAAGTTCTGCTATTAAGTGATTGAGTATGGGATCATAGTTTACTTATAAGGCAATATGTCAAAAATATACTCTAGTTAAAGAAATCGCATCTGAATGTAAAACTATAAAAAAATGCATGAACGTTGGCTGTATCCAAAATACCCTCATTATCCTGAAGTAACGCTGGAGAAAAGTTAATATGTAAAGGGTTTTCGAAATACCGAATAATTCAAAATAACACATCCTTGTTGGAAAATTCTTTAGTTTTATAACCACCCGCAAATAAATTCATCCTCTTTAAAATATTTCCTTTATTTCTTCTATTATGTTTTTTTATGTGATTTATTTTTTACAGAAGTACGATTTATATTCCCTTCTTTCCACAAAACAAAAAAATATTACAAGTGACAGTATATAAACTTGACAATTTTCATTAAAATACAAAAAAGAGAGCTACTGCAAAATGTTTACGAAAACAATAGACAATGGTAGTAGTCATCATTGAAGATGAGGATGATGTGGCAAATCGCTTAAATTGGAGACCTCGGAAGCATCAGAGCAGCAGTAGCAGCATCAGCAGGACCATTCAACAGCAATAAAAATATTTACTAAAAACAATGAATGTGAGTAATAAAACAAACGGCTCTTTAAATGGAAAGTAAGTACAAATAACCAATGGAAGATGACTGATACGACCACAATGAACATCCAAAGACAGACAATGTAAGCTTGGCTCAAGATGTTTAAATTGGCACCATTCCATGCGAAATTGCTGCAAAACTTATCGTTAGGTCTAAAATGTAAATCAGGAAAATTATCACAGTTGGACCAATGCCGCCAAGTATCATCACCATATCATCATAACCTAGAGCCATCGGCAGCCGATAATCAACATATTGTCAAACAAATCGAAGTCGATTTTTTTAATATTCTAATTCGACTAATCGACTTCTCATTTTGTTGAAAATCGAGCCGAAGTCGACTATGTGACATTTCAAAATTGACAAACTCCAAAATTTAGTTTTAAATTAGAAGAGGAATGTGATGTAGCTTTTCATAATCTCCACCATTTGCCTATTTTTAAGGCAAATCAGTTAATTAGTTGAAAAGTCTATCGTCTTTTGGACAAGGAAATAAACTTTATATTAGAGAAATGCGTCTTCTATGCTAAGCAAAATTTGCATTCGTATTTTAAGGACATGAAATCTTTGGCCTCACGACAATATTTTTTCAGTGTAGAGAAACAAATTTAATCCGATCCGGTTAGAATTCGGTACGTGGAGTTACAATAACATTTATGCAAAAATTGGTCCATATCGGTCCATAATTATAAATAGCCCCCATATAAACCAGTCCCCAGATTTGGCCTCCAGAGCCTCTCGGAAGAGTAAATTTCATCCGATTCGGTTGAAATTTTGTACGTTTACTTCCATACAAAATTTTTTTTCTGTTTCAATCACAAAATTGATTGATCCAATTAATTTTTTAATTGAAATGTCTTCAATTACAGAAATGATAGCATCAATTAAAAAGTCATTTGAGACTATTAAATTTTGGGATTGATTTTTGTTTCAATTAAAAAATTTGTTGAATCAAAAATTTTTGAAAACTCAATTAATTTTTCTGTTATATGACCTTTAACAACCATGCAAAAATTTTTCCACATCGGTCCATAATTATATATGGCCACCTTTTAAACCGATCCCCGATTTGGCTTTTGGTGAAGAAAATTTCTTTGGTCGATCTTACGGCCATATATACTTGATTATGTTGAGAATTCGACGAAAACTCCAGATGTCAAGAGTCTACTTTTCAGTAGCATTTTCTACCTTGTAGTTTGCACTAAATTTGAAAAAGTGGACTTTTTGCAATTTTCCAATAGTCGAAAAATCGACTCATCTTCATTTGCGATTATTGAAAGGTAGGCGTTTGACGTTTTGCCTTAATTAGACGAGTTTGGTCAACATCAAAAGCCGATTAGCAGATTAGGGTCACTATTAAAAAAAACGATTACGCGATTTTGCCCAATATAAAATGTCCATTAGTCGATTGCACTCGATTCTTAATAAAATGAAAATAGTCCATTAGTAGAATTTGAAGATTACAAATCCACTAATTGCCAAAAAACACGAAAGGTCGAAGTCAATAATTTTCGATTTTTTAAGTCGATTAGAAGAAAAGTCGTTTTTCGACTTTTGTAATGCCATTAATTAGTCGATTTTGAACAACATCAAAAGTCGATTAGTTACGAAAGTCCATTCTCGAAAATTTCAAACTAATTTTCAAGTTGTTTCATTACGGAACAGCTCATACTAATAAGCGGTAGTAGCTCCATTACATGACAACTTGCTCTGGCATAGTCACTGTGCTGTGTTTTCTAGAGATGGGGAAATGCCATGATGGCATTTCATTGCATCTTGAGCTTTTCCAATTTTCTAAGTTAAGTTTCGGTCAGTAGAGGCAAACTTGTGGCAGAAGGCCAAGTGTTTGAGTGTTTTACCTCATCTTAGTTTTAGGCAAACAACATTTTTCTTACAAAGATGGACATGGTCCATGGTCATGGCCATGATGTAGTTCATCTTATCACTTTGCAGCAGCAACAACAACAACAGCAGCATCAACAGGAGCAAACAGAGCCAAGTTAAGTGTTTATAATGCCTGTTGCTTTTCTATTGGGGGTTTCATTCATTTTCAATTTTCTTTAGGAAAACTGGTAGTACGTAAGAGCGAATAAAGAGAGAGAGAGAGGCATAGACGGACAAACAAATGCCAAGAGACATTCCACTATGTAACCACAAATATGTGTGGGGAGTTACAACATGAACTCTATGTGGTCGCTTGACACAGTTTTCTTTTATAGGAAAAAGTTTTCGTTGTCATCGTCATTTGGTGGTTTGTGAGTTGTTGCTGATTTTCCTATTACAACTATTTTTAGAGTATGAAGTGCTGCAGTAAACTACAACACAGAGTAACTGAGAAATTTCCATCATATAAATTGGGAATGCGTTAGAGAGACGAGTCGAAATTTCCATCATACCAAAAAAAATTACATTTATTAAGAAAAAATTTTTAGTCAACTTTTTGAAAAAAACTTAAAAAAATTTTCTTTTATTAAGAAATATTAAAAAAAATAAGAAATACTGAAAAAATGGTTTTTTATTTTTCCATAATAATATATTATTGATAGCCTAACAACTGTCAAAATTGTTTATCGAAATAAAATTTTGATAATATGGTCTATAAAAAAATTTTTTGACCAAATTGTCTATAGAATTAAATTTTCTGTAAAAATAAAATTTCGACAAAATTTTCTATACAAATAGTATAGAAATAAAATTAAAAAAAGAACCATAGAACAAAATTTGACAAAATTTTCTATAGAAATAAAATGTTGATAAAATTCTTTATACAAATAAAATTTCGACAAAACTTTCTATAAAAATAAAATTTTGATAAATTATTCTATAGAAATAAAATGTTGACAAATTTTTCTATAGAAATAAAATTTTGACAAAACTTTCTCTAGAAGTAAAATTTTGAAAAAAATTTCTATACAAATTAAATTTTGAAAAAAAAAATCTATAGAAATTAAATTTGGAAAAAAAATCTATAGAAATTAAATTTCGAAAAAAAATGACAACATTTTCTATAGAAAAATACTTTAACAAAAATTTCAATAGAAATAAAATTTTAACAAAATTGGCTATAGAAATAAAATGTTGACAAAATTTTCTATGGAATTTAAATTTTGAAACAAATTTCTATAGAAATAAAGTTTTGACAAAGTTTTCTATAGAAATAAAATTTTGACAAAATTTCTATAGAAATAAAATTATGATAAAATTGTCTATAGGAATAAAATTTTGAAAGAATTTTCTATAGAAATAAAATTTAAAAAAAATATTTTTAGTAATAAAATTTTGACATAATTTTCTACAGAAATGAAATATTGACAAAATTTTCTATAAAAATAAAATTTTGAAAAAAAATATTTAGTAATAAAATTTTGACAAAATTTTCTATACAAATAAAATTTTGACAAAACTTTCTAAAGAAATAAAATTATGAATTAAATTATGTTATATAGACAATTTGTCTATAGAAATAAAATTGTGACAAAATGTGCTATGGAAATAAAATTTTGACAAAATTTTCTATAGCAATAAAATTTTGAAAAAAAAAAAATTCTATAGAAATAAACTTTATGAAAAATTTTCTATAGAAAAAAAATTTTGATAAAATTTTGAAAAAAAAATTTATATAGAAATACAATTTTGACAAAATTTTCTATACAAATAAATTTTGACAAATTTTTCTATAGAAATAAAATTTTGACAAAACTTTCTCTAGAAGTAAAATTTTGAAAAAAATTTCTATACAAATTAAATTTTGAAAAAAAAATCTATAGAAATTAAATTTTGAAAAAAAAAAAATCTATAGAAATTAAATTTTGAAAAAAAATGACAACATTTTCTATAGAAAAATACTTTGACAAAATTTTCTATAGAAATAAAATTTTAACAAAATTGGCTATAGAAATAAAATGTTGACAAAATTTTCTATAGAATTTAAATTTTGAAACAAATTTCTATAGAAATAAAGTTTTGACAAAGTTTTCTATAGAAATAAAATTTTGACAAAATTTTCTATAGAAATAAAATTTTGACAAAATTTCTATAGAAATAAAATTATGATAAAATTGTCTATAGGAATAAAATTTTGAAAGAATTTTATTTTTAGTAATAAAATTTTGACATAATTTTCTACAGAAATGAAATTTTGACAAAATTTTCTATAAAAATAAAATTTTGAAAACAAATATTTAGTAATAAAATTTTGACAAAATTTTCTATACAAATAAAGTTTTGACAAAACTTTCTAAAGAAATAAAATTATGAATTAAATTATGTTATATAGACAATTTATCTATAGAAATAAAATTGTGACAAAATGTGCTATGGAAAAAAAATTTTGACAAAATTTTCTATAGTAATAAAATTTGGAAAAAAAATTCTATAGAAATAAACTTTAGAAAAAATTTTCTACAGAAAAAAAATTTTGATAAAATTTTGAAAAAAAATTTATATAGAAATACAATTTTGACAAAATTTTCTATACAAATAAACTTTGACAAATTTTTCTATTGAAATAAAATTTTGACAAAATTTTCTATATAAATTAAATTTTGAAAGGAATCTATAGAACTAACATTTTGAAAAAAATTTAATAGAAATAATATTTTGAAAAAAAAAAAAATTAAAGAAATAAAATTTTGACAAAATATAAAAATAAGATATCACAAAATTTTCTATAGAAATAAAATTTTGAAAAAATTTTTTATAGAAATAAATTTTTCACAAAATTTTCTATAGAAATTAAAGTTTGAAAAATTTTTCTATAAAAATTAATTTTGAAAAAAAGTTTCCTATGGAAATACAATTTTGACAAAATCCATTTTGTTCGAAACATGTTCAATATGTTCTATAGTTTTGGATTCATTGAGAAGTTTGAACAAACAATTTTTAACAAACCCAATCACAATTTTTCATAATTCTCGAAATTTATTCAAAAGTCATTCCAATCTAGAGATCCACAAATAATGAAATAAAGCATTTATTTTTTTTGTTTAAGTTGAAAACCTTCGATTCCATTTTAGTACTCACTTATAAAAATCGAGAAACCAACTTTAACTACCTACCTGATAACTATTGAGCCTACAAACAAAACAAATATTTTTCTCATTTGCCCCAAGAAGGCATGTTCGACGTTTTCGACGCCTTGAAATCAGGAGAATATTTTTGTTGCGAACACGCCTTTTCCCATTTTTATACCCTCCACCATAGTATGGGGGTATATTAACTTTGTTAATTCCGTTTGTAACACATCGAAATATTGCTCTAAGACCCCATAGAGTATATATTCTGGGTCGTAGTGAAATTCTGAGTCGATCTGAGCATGTCCGTCCGTCTGTTGAAATCACGCTAACTTCCGAACGAAACAAGCTATCGACTTGAAACTTGGCACAAGTAGTTGTTATTGATGTAGGTCGGATGGTATGCAAATGGGCCATATCGGTCCACTTTTACGGACCCCCAAATTTGGTTTGCGGAGACTCTAAGAGAAGCAAATTTCATCCGATCTGGCTGAAATTTGGTACATGTTGTTAGTATATGGTCCTTAACAACCATGCAAAAATTGGTCCACATCGGTTCATAAATATATATAGCCCCCATATAAACCGATCCCCCGATTTGGATTGCGGAGCCTCTAAGAGAAGCAAATTTCATCCGATACGGCTGAAATTTGGTACATGGTGTTAGTACATGGTCTCTAACAACTATGCAAAAATTGGTACACATCGGTCAATAATTATATATAGCCCCGATATAAACCGATCCCCCGATTTGACTTGCGGAGCCTCTAAGAGAAGCAAATTTCATCCGATCCGGCTGAAATTTGGTACATTGTGTTAGTATATGGTATCTAATGACCATGCAAAAATTGGTTAACATCGGTCCGTAATTATGTATAGCCCCCATATAAACCGATCACCAGATTTGACCTCCGGAGCCTATTGAAAGACCAAAATTCATCCGATTCGGTTGAAATTTGGTACGTAATGTTAGTATATGGTATCCAACAATCATGCAGGAATTGGTTCATATCAGTCCCTTATTATATATAGCCCCCATATAAACTGATCCCGAGATTTGGTTTTGGAGCCTCTTGGAGGAGCAAATTTCATCCGAGTCAGTTGAAATTTGGTACATTGTGCTAGTATATGGCAGTTAACAATCAGGTCCATATCGGTCTATAGTTTATAAAGCCCTCAAATAAATAAATTTTGTGGGATCCCCACCCACACAAAAATTGGTACATATCAAGTTCGTAATTGTATATAGCCCCCATATAAGCGACCCCCATATTTCAATGCTATGTACCATGCAAAAGTCCATATCGATTTGTAATTATTTGTAGACTTAGCTATACATACCTTTTTTGTCTAATATATACAATGTATGGACTAACTTACAATTTAGAAAACGATGTTAAGAAGTTTTAAGATACCACAACCCAATTAATTCGATTGTGGATGACAGTCTTTCGTAAAAGTTTCTACACAATCCATGATGGAGGGTACATAAGATCCGGCCTGGTCGAACTTACGGCCGTATATACTTGTTTTAACTCAGGACCTCCGATTCCACTTTATTGTTCACTTATAAAAAAATCGAGAACTCGACTGTAAAGGTGGTCTGATTGATTGACCCTACAAACGAAAACAAATATTATGCAAAAATGGAGATTTTATATCTCATTGGCCCCAAGAAGGCCTTGGGGCCGATGACAATAAATATATTCTCCTGGAGATCAGGAGAATATATTTGTTGCAAACACGTCTATTACCATTTTGTCATCGATGTAGAATTTTTTATACCTACTATTCTCGCTATCTCTTGTCGTTGGTGACAGACTTTCGTCAACATTCATTTGTCATTATTCTCTACCTGAAAGGGTTATATCATTCTATTTTAAATAAACTGGGTTTTAAGCAAGTATAGTTTGGGAAAACATTGTTAAAATATCCATTTTGGAATCCCTATTGCTCACCTAAACTGCCAAGTCTTTAATTTTTATTTCATTACTCTGTCACCATGCTGGTGTAAGAAGCACACATTTTAATCAACTTCTTTAAGTTATGGTCTTAACAAGTTTTATGGAACAGTTATGTTGTTGTGGTGGCATCGTCTACCAATGTTACCATTTAGACCATAATAGAAACGTTGTCCTTTAAGTTGTCATCACATGTGTTGTCAATAATAGGCAGAAGTCCCCGGAAGAGTTGATATACGCTCAAAGAGTACGAAGGGAAATTATTATATATTTGCGATGGCTTCTGTGATTTTAAGGGATATTCAGAAATATTAATATTTGGAAAGTTTTGTAAGTTACAGGTAAAAAATTCACCCACTCAATTTACTTGGATGTAGCTGAATTGCTTTCAAAAGCTTTCTGGTGTTTTTTGGTGTCTACATATTGTAAAGTGAGTTCTCTCTTACTCTTTCATTTGAAGATATGTTACCAATTTTATATGGGGGATATGGTATGAATTCGCTGAGTCGAAATCGGAATTTAGGGGTAAAAAGTAGAGACCTCGTAGGTGAGGTGACTGTTCATCATATATTTATCCTCTCTTCCACCTTCTCGTGAAGGTATTGAGATTGTACAATCATGACATCCGGGTGAGAAGCTACAAGGTTAATCCTGTTATCAGACCTCGACCACCGGAGGAAAGATACCTCCCCCAGCAGACCAAGGTAGTTTTGGCCCAACTAATATCAGGCAAGTGCAGCCACCTCAATTCCACAAATGGGTGAAATCCAAAGATAATAGAGAGAAGAAGATGAGAAATTGGCTGCAGAGTACATCAAACGCGTATACGGCGAGTATTGATGTAGCACTAAAATTCAAATAAAAAAAATTAAGTGCAGGAAATAAATTTCCATAAACGGGAAAATGTAGTTTTTGTTGTTGCCTAAAATTTAACATTGTTTCATTAAGAAAATTAAGTTTTTCAATCAAATAATAACGAAACACAAATAACGAAAAACAACAAAAAAATACAAACATGTGTGAACTCCAACTTTTTCCCTCAAACTACAAAATTTTCTTTATCAAGTGAAAAAAATATTTCTGCCCAATAAATTTTCTTGAATTTGTCGAAAAATATTGACTTATTTCTGTGATATCGGTGTGATACCAGCGTTTGTTATACTGTTTAGTTAAAATTTTCTAAAACTATTCAAAATTTTCTAAAATTATCCAAAAGTTTTCTTCCTAGTGGGTTCACTGTTTCAGTGTAGAACCCTAAAAAAATGGTAAATTTTTACTATTTTGTAGATTGGTAGAATTCTTGATTTTGGTAGATTTTGTAAAGTGGTACTTCTTCATAAATTTTCTATTCAAATAAATTTTTGAAAAATTTTTCTATAGAAATAAAATTTTGTCAAAATTTTCTATAGAAATAAATTTTTGACAAAATCTTCTATGGAAATAAAATTTTGACAAAATTTTCTAAAGAAATAAATTTTTGACAAAATCTTCTATGGAAATAAAATTTTGACAACATTTTCCAAAGAAATAAAATTTTGACAAAATTTTTTATGGAAATAAAATTTTGACAAAATTTTCTATGGAAATAAAATTTTGGCAAAATTTCCTATAGAAATAAAATGTGGACAAAATGTTCGCAGAAATAAAATTTTGACAAACATTTCAATAGAAAATAAAATTTTGCAAAATAATATTCTTTTTAGTAAAATGTAAAAAACTTTTACAAAAGTCTTTAAATTTGATATTATATGCTTCTTTTGGCTTCGAAAAGTACATTTTTAATAAATTTTTACTACTTTTTCGTCAACATCATTTATCATCCCTGGTAACATTATGCTCTTGAAACATATGTTTGGAGTGATCATATCAATTCTCAGTGTGTATATTTAGCCTAATAATAAGAAATTTATTATTTTTATATTTTTTTTAGGCTTTGAATAACAATATAAGAAGCCACCATTGAAAATTGTAATTGGTTTTTGCTAGTCGTAGAATTCGTATCCATGTCAAATTTTAAGCCAGACAGGAAATCCTAGAATTGCATCACGGTGACTTCATAATATAATAGTCCCTTTGTGATTGTTTGATTTGCGATTTTCCTTTCATGTCCTTTTTCCTTTATACATAAATATTTAGGGTGGTTACATTCGAAGATGTTTCATGGGAAAACTCAAATCAATTTTCTGCGATTTTAAAGTCGATCGATTTCAATTGTTTTTTTTTTTTGTTTGAAAATATATCACATTGTGGGTTTGAAAATTACTTACTATTGTGATTTTCAAGTATGTGGTGAGTGCAAGTACAAGAGAATTTTGGCATGCGTGCCTTCAAGATGTGCGATTTCTCACATTAAGAGAATGTGACCATCTGTTAGTTTCACCAAAAAGTGGTTTTATGTAATTGAAAATTCTATGTCATAAGGGTATTTTCACAAGAGTAATATAAACAGTTCTTACAAAAACGAAATGGGTTCTTTTAAAAGGGCTGATATGCTCTTTCTTCGATTTCGAATGATTTTTTTGGAATTATTGTCCCATACCAAAAATTAAAGTTAATGAACGATTACTTGCAATAGCAACTTTTTCATACATTTGAAGAAATTGAACCCATCAGGACAAAAAAATTTGTTCACCTTTTGTGAACATAGTTCTAGAACTTTTGAATGGATAAAGATATCATCAGATTTTTTTTGTACGAAATCCGAATTGTATAAAAAAGGTTTATTAAGATATGGTCCTTACAATTTAAATATTTGCAAAATTTGATATCAGTATTTGGTGATGTTAGAGTAAAAAATGTGTATCAAATAGAGATATGATATATATATGATTATGGACTGATACACTGAAAAAAATATTGACCTAGTATGGAAGATTATGCACCTTAAATTTTAGGACTCGAAATTTACGCAATGCTAAGGACAAAATTCTTTAAAATAATGACATTTTAATTAAAAGAACGTTTATAATCCTTGCTTCAAAAATGTTTTTCATTAAATTTAGGACACAAATCTTGAAATTTTGCGTCCATCTGTTGAAATTGTAGATCTTTGAATCAAGGCAAATGTTCCTTAAAATAAAGAAAAACATTTTTAATTTAAAGAAATCGTCTTTAACACAACTGACATTGAATTTTTAAATTTAAGATAAAAATGCTTCAAATATAGGCTAAGACTTATTTTAAGGGTTTGCATTTTTGGTTTAAAGTTTTTTTTAGCATTAAGAAAACAGTTTTTACTTTGAAGTACTTGGCATAATTTGGATTTTGAAACTGGAATTTGTTTGTACATGAATACCTTTATTAACCCTTTCGACCCCGATTTTTTATAGGTATCCCTAAATTTTTTTTTTACTTTTAATCATGTTGAAGTCATTTAAGAAGCGTCTAGCCAAAATTTCGGGTCTCCACGCCCATTCGTTTAGGCGGTAGAGAATGTTGCCTGTGGGCAACTTTGGGCAATTGTGACTACAAACTATTTTGTTTTGTAATGATAGACGTATTACGTTTTATTGGATTTTTGTTAAGTTTTTCGTTATTTTACAGTAAATATATACTTAGATGCGCGTGTGAGTGGAATTTCAATCACGCTCAAACACATTCACGAAGAAATATTTGTACTCACGCATGCCATGTGGGTAGGAATTCACGGTCACGAAATGAAAAGTCATACTCGCACACGCTCACACATGAACAATGTTTATGTCTCACGCTTTCGCACGATTCACGACAGTTTTCGTAATTCACGACATATCTCGTAAGTCATGAATATTTTCGGAACACGACAATTTTCGTGGCTCCATAAAATTCTGGTAATTAACGAAATTTCTCGTGACTCACGCTATTGAAATCTTAAGCGTGATTAATATGTAAAGGTGATTAAAATCGGTGAGCTTGAATTTAATCTTGAACGTGAATTAGTTCGTGATTGTGACTTTTTGTGTCTGTTTTACCGTGAGTGCGAATTTGATCGTGAATATGAATTTTTTTGTTAACGTGAATTTTATCTTGAGCGTGAGTTGGATCGTGAGCGTGGGTTGGATCGTGAAAGTAAATTTTCATCGGGAGCGTGATTTCGGAGAAAGTTTACTCACTCACAATCACGAACACAATTTGATTTTTACTCACGCTCACGCGCCACACATTTTTCTTTAATCCCGTTCACGCACATTCACGAGGTTTCGTTTAAATTTCATTCACGAGATTTCGTTTAAATTTCATTCATGGCTTCGCGTGAATCATGCGTGACTCACGAAAAGGTTTTGTTTTTTTGTTTTTTGTTTTTAACCCATGTCAATTTAACTGGCGGTGTAAAAAACCAAAGTATTATAAAGCGTCAATATTCGTGCTAATCCACTAGTATGTTGCCAAGAAGTGGCTTCCTCCTTTTTACGATTCCTTCCAAATTCCCCACTGCACTGCAGTTATGTTTTCCACATTATCGCCGCTTTTCTCGTCACTGGGACATCCCAATTGAAGTTCCAAATTTGTTCAAAATCATTGTTTTTCAAACCTTTTTTCTCCAGGTCTTAGGTTCAAAAATATGTAATTTTACTACCACAATAGCCCAAAGTTGCCCACAGGCAACTTTTCAATTTTAAAAATTTCCCATCTGTTGTTTTTTTTGCAATTCTAAGATTTGACTTCCAGAAATATTTTATTTGACATGTACTACAATAGATTTAATAAAAACTTTCAACATTTTAGTTGTAATTTTTGAAAAAAGTCCCATGTATAAAAACCCCTTTTTAAATTCGCAAATATTTTTTTCTTAAGGTACGTGCGTATTAATGAAAAAAATTTTTGCTAATTGACAACCAAATTAGCTGATTTTTCATTCAACTTGAAGAAAACACTTGTAGCTTTCGATACCGTTACAGTTTTATGAACAAAAACAACGCTGACAGTGAGTCTCAAAACACAAAAAGTTGCCCACAGGCAACTTTAGGGTCGAAAGGGTTAATATATCGCAAACAGAAAATCAAAATTCGATGAATGTGATCTGTATCCACACTGAAAAAAATATTGTCGTGAGGTCAAAGATTTCATGTCTTTAAAATACGAATACAAATTTTGCTTAGCGTAGAAAACGCATTTCTCTAAAATAAAGTTGTTTTCCTTGTCCAAAAGTCGATAAACTTTTCAATGAATTCGTATTGTACTTATAATTAAGTGATTTGACTTAAAAATGGGTATCTTAACATGAATAAAAAAATTTATAGGCTAAGGTCAACTTGACTTTAATAATTCAGAAAAATTCTTTAAATTTAATGAAATTGTCTTTAAATTTGTTGTCTTTTTGCATCTTGACTACAAAGCAAAAAATCGTTCAAATATAGCACATATTTTTCAACACTTTATTTTAAAGAAGTTTTTTTACTTCAAACATAGCATAATTTCTACTGGAAGTCGAGTCCTAATTTGGAAAATAAAGTTGCCGTTAACTCGTTTTTAAAGGACTTTGATAGCATATGAAGAAAAAAAGCTGAGAAAGCAAAAATTAAAATGTGCTTCCTAGAAGCAAGTACACAAAACCTAAATTTAAAAGAGAATTGTGTCTTAAAAGTATCCTTACGTGTATTCTCCGCTTCTTTGGCTCGGAATCAATACCAAATTTTTTAAAGTAAAGACAAAATCTTTGGAACCGAGTATGCTTTTTTTCAGTGCAATTTTAATTTTATCCATCCTAGATTTAAAGCCAAGGATGTCTTTATTTTAAAGAAGCCGCATTTTTGGCTCGGAATCGGAATGGCAAAATCTTTGGATCCAAGTAAACTTTTTTTAAGTGTATGGACCACCTTTGGCGTAGTTGTTAAATATCATATACTACCACCACGTACCAAATTTCAACCAGATCGGATGAATGTTGCTTCTCCATAAGGCACCGGAGGTAAAACCTGGGGATCGGTTTATATGGGGGCTATATATAATTATGGACTGATATGAACCAATTGCTGCATGGTTGTTGGATACTATATGCTAACATCACGTTCCAAATTTTAACCGAATCGGATGAATTTTGCTCTTCCAAGGGGCTCCGGAGGTCAAATCGGGGGATCGGTTTATATGGGGTCTATATATAATTATGGACCGATTTCGACCAATTTCTGCATGGGTGTTTGAGGCCATATATTAACACCACGTACCAAATTTTAACTGAATCAGATGAATTTTGGTCTTCCAAGAGGCTCCGGAGGTCAAATCTGGCGATCGGTTTATATGGGGGCTATATATAATTATGCACCGATGTGGACCAATTTTTCCATGGTTGTTAGAGACCATATACTAACACCATGTACCAAATTTCAGTCGGATCGGATGAAATTTGCTTCTCTTAGAGGATTCGCAAACCAAATTTGGGGGTCCGTTTATATGGGGGCTATACGTAAAAGTGGACCGATATGGCCCATTTGCAATACCATCCGACCTACATCAATAACAACTACTTGTGCCAAGCTTCAAGTCGATGGCTTGTTTCGTTCGAAAGTTAGCGTGATTTCAACAGATGGACGGACGGACGGACATGCTCGACTCAGAATCGACTCAGAATTTCACCACAACCCAGAATATATGTACTTTATGGGTCTTAGAGCAATATTTCGATGTTAAAGTTAATATACCCCCATCCTATGGTGGAGGGTATAAAAAATTAAGACAGTAAGAATGTAGGTACCATTTTCAAATTTATCAAAATTTGGTATTTTTAGAAATTTCAAATTGTTGTCCTTCTAGATTATTGATGTAGGTCTCTCATATTGGGGAATTTTTAACTATAACACAAAAATTTTCATGAATGAAATTCGGATGTAATTTTAATAGGACCTAACGATATCCGTCTATCTTTCTGGCTGTGGGATTGTTGTAATCACGTTACATCCTTCAATAATGAAGCTATCGCGCTGAAAGCTTCGTTTTTTCTTTTATTTTCGTTTTTTCTTTTATTTTCGTTTTTTTTATTTTCGTTTGCTTGAAATTTTAAATCTAATTTTAAATGAAGAACGGTGGTAAATTTGGAATTATTGGTCCATATTTAAATATAGCCCCAATATATAAACATCTCCCCACTTGAATTCTTGAAACTACTTCATTCTAAAGTTTATAAATAGATATACATTTTTTTAAATAAACTTTTATGGGTTTAATACTTTTTTTTCAGAATTTTATCATATAAACAAGATAAATTCGCAAAAACAAATATTATATTTTGATGTGAATTTTTTCACAAATTAAACAAAACCCCATATTTATTGTCAAATGTCTGAAGAAGAATTCAAATAAAACGATCATCTTATCTTTTTTATTTTCAAAATTTATAGGAACTCATTGACCCTTTAATACAGCAATGCGATAACAAATATCGGTTTATTTGAAAACAAAAAACATAAACAGAAAAAAGATAAATAATAAACAAAGATTTTTATTTAAGCAACATTGTGCACTTACCAAATACCAAATATTATTATGGATGCTTTTATTTCAAGATAACCCAACAAACATTATGAATGAAAGGATTATACAATCATTATTATTTTCCCTATGAAGTATTGAAATATACCACTTGATAAGTTAAATGCATGTAACATTATGGTAATTTTTTTTAAAAACAAATTCCACTCCTTTTTCGAATCATTAGGAAATACATAGGAGATGTTGTTGTCTAATAAGCAAAATATAAAATCAATAACCATAAAAGGCAAAATACATACTTCATAACACATAGTTTTCCATGCACTGTGGGCATGGTTACCACTCGTACCAAACATTGAAGAAAATTTTACCACAAATCTGAAAAAAAGCAAATCTTATTTTGAAGACGTTGATCAAATTTTTCGTTTTGTATGAAAAAAAAAAATGATTTTGCTTCGAATAAATGAATGATCCGTCCTATCAGCGACAACTGTTGTGGGTATTTCTATTGGAAATGTTGTAAACACCCAGCAAAAACTAGGTAACCATATCTCATTACAATTGACATTACCAGGAGTAAAGCTGTCATTACACATTGCACTACATTGCGGCGAGTTATAATGACTAACTTGTAATGACAAAAATAAATACTTCTCGGTAATTTTCGAATTGTTATTCTCAAATTTTTAGGCAGTTGTAGTTAATATAATTATTCACATAATCGAGCACTTACATAAAAAATCAAAAAGAATATGTAATGTTACGGTAATTCTGAAGATTTTTCCGTTAAGAATTTTTTATCACAAATATTTCATAATAATTGTGTTTAATGACATTATCATATTATGTTTTAAATAAATGCTTTCTTATACCTCATTGACATTACACTTCCAAAATGCGCTTAAACTAAATTTCAAATGCCATTTGCCTTATAAAAAAGAGACTTAAAATCTACTTTTAGTAGATTTCGAACCTTATGTGAATTGGCTACTGGATATATTATAACGTAATTCACGAATCCATCTCCCTTAAACAACCTACATTTATTTCTATTTTAAGTGTGGAATTAATTTGAGTGTAATCTTATTTAGATTATTTATTAAATTGTTTGTTTATTTATACAATATTCTAATCTATTCAAGTAGTTCTCCTATTACAGCACCACTCGCCATATTTTGATCCATTGTAATCCGTGATAGAAATCAATATTTTCGAGATTTGGTTGCCTGAGACAATAAGTGGCTATTTTGTAAGCTTTGGTGTATCTACGAATAAGTCATTACATATTAGGTGATTATATGCTTTAAATACACTACTTATTTTATGGCCGAAAGTATGCCTGGGGAGAAGTACTTTCCTCCTAGGACATGTGTATGTAAATGTAATCCGAAGCGATGCCAATTAATAAGTGGTTATTAATTTTTAAATAGGCTTACCTACAAGATTACCGGGTAATGAGAGTTTTTGCTGGGCATTTTATTTGTATAGAAGATTTTCTCAAAATTCTTTTCTATAGAAAATCTGATCAAAATTTTATTTCTATAAAACATGTTCTCAACATTTTATTTCTATAGAAGATTTTCTCAAAATTTTGTTTCTATAGAAGATTTTCTCAAAATTTTATTTCTATCGAAAATTTGTTCAAATTTGTTTTTCTTTAGAAAATTTAGTCAAAATTTTATTTGTATAAAAATGTTTCTCAAAATTTTATTATTATAGAAAAATTTGTCACAATTTTATTGCTATAGAAAATTTTGTCAACATTTTATTTCGATATGAAATGTTCTTAAATTTTTATTCCTATAGAAAATTTTCTCAAAATTTTATTTCTATAGAAAATTTTCTAAAATTTAAAATTTTATTTATTTTTCTGTAGAAAATTCCGTCAGAATTTTATTACTATAGAAAAGTTTCCATTCGTTTTGTTATGTTATTGTCGTTTTTTTTTTCTTTTTGATTTCAGCTTAAAACCATGCATTGACTAAACTACAACAGAGGAAAATAATGATTGTCAAATGTATTTAGTCTGCAAGATGGTTGGATGGACGCACGTTTCGGAATTACCACATTCCTCATCAGCATCCTCTACTTGTGTAATTTTATTTCTATAGATTTTCTTATTTATTTTTCTAAGAAAATTTTTCAACATTTTATTTTGATATAAAATTTTCTTAAAATTTTATTCCTATAGAAAATTTGGTCAAAATTTTATTTCTATAAAAAATTTTCTCAATATTTTATTTCTGTAGAGAATTTAGTCAACATTTTCTATAGTACATTTTCTTAAAATTTTATTTTCTATAGAAAATTTTTTAAAATATAAAATTATATTTATTTTTCTATAGAAAATTTGTTTAAAATTTAATTTCTATAGAAAAATCCGTCACAATTTTATTTCGATATAAAATGATTTTCAAATTTTATTTTTATAGAAAATTTGGTAAAAAATTTTATTTTTATCAAAAATTTGCTCTTTTTTTCTATAAACAATTTTTTCAAAATTTTATTTCTATAGAAAATTTTCTTGAAATTTTATTTCTACAAAATTTTCTATGGTAATAAAATTTTGTCAAAATGTTATTACTATACAAAATGTTCTCAAAATTTTAGTTCTATAATAAATTTTCTTAAAATTTTATTTTTATATTTTGATCAAACTTTTATCTCCATAGAAAATTTTCTAAAATATAAAATTTTATTTATTTTTCTATAGTAAATTTGTTTAAAATTTTATTTCTGTAGAAAAATTCGTCACAATTTTATTTCGATATAAAATGTTTTTCAAATTTTATTTTTATAGAAAATTTGGTAAAAAATTTTATTTTTTATCAAAAATTTGCTAAACGTTTGTTTTTATAAAAAATTTTCTCAAAATTTTATTTCCATAGAAAATTTTCTTAAAATTTTATTTCTATAATATATTTAGTCAAAATTTTATTACTATAGAAAAATTTGTCAAAATTTTATTATTATAGAAAATGTTGTCAACATTTTATTGCGATATAAAATTTTCTAAGAATTTTATTTCTATAGAAAATTTACTAAAATTTAAAATTTATTTATTTTTCTATAGAAAATACCGCCGAAATTTTATTACTATAGAAAATTTTGTCAAAATTTTATTACAATAGAAAATTTTGTAATCTTATTTCTATAGATTTTCTTAAAATTCTATAGAAATATTTGTAAAATTTCGAATCTTATTTCTATTGAAAATTTGGTCAACACTTTATTTCTATCAAAAATTTTATTTCTTAGGTGTAAAAATTATATGTTTGGAACTCAAATTTTTTAACACAATATTTTTAAGTACAAGCATACAGTGTTCATAAACTAGCATAACATTTTTGAGACATATATGTTAATATGTTAGAACATAATATGTTTGGGACATAAAATGTTTTTTCATATAATATGATTGGATGCAACATATAATTATTTAGAAATAGCCCATAAGCATATATGTGTTTAGAAAGACAGACCTAGAGGGTATGCTGCAAGTAAAAGGATGGAAGTAACCAATTGGCGCCTTAATAATATATATACACAAAGAAAATTTCATTAACATTTTTTTCTACCAGTGTATGCCTAAGGTCAAACGTAATATGTTTGAACAATACAAATTCATTTTTGTTTGGACCAATCCTGAAAATATATATGCTTGAAGCAAAATGTGTTTGGGTTATATGTTACAGAAGCGATTTTTTAGGGTACATAGAAAATTTTTTGAGATTTTTTTTCGATAGAAAAGTTGGTCAAAATTTATTTTTATAGAAAATTTGGGAGAATTTTATTTCTATAGAAAATTTAGTCCAAATTTTATTTTTATAGAAAATTTGGTCGAAATTTTATTTTTATCGAAAATTGAAGTACCTCTTAGTTGTAGAGGAATGTTTTGCAAAATTTGCCAAAAACATCAACAATTCTACAACCTTGAGCAAGTTAAATTTTGCTAATGTAAAATTTGAGATTTTGCAACATGGGAATATCAGTTGTAGAGGAATGTTTTGCAAAATTTGCCAAAAACATCAACAATTCTACAACCTTGAGCAAGTTAAATTTTGCTAATGTAAAATTTGAGATTTTGCAACATAGGAATATCAGGGATGTAAAAGTTGGTAGAATTGTACTAAATTTGGCTAAATATTCTACAATGTAAAATTGTACTGCAATGACCTCTTTAGCGCAATATGAAATAGTCAGCTCGTTTTCGAAAAGCTTAAGAAATCACAGCGATAGAAAGGGATATATGTAAGTTATATACAAATATCGCCTGATATGAATTGAAATTACAATGCACAAATCGATATGTATGGCACCTACCATGCCTAATTCTATCGCGGATCTGCTAATATGTTATCTATGATGGAGTTGGTTCACCAATAACACTGTTTACAATAAATAAAAATTGCATGTACACTTGATGAAAATCAACTTTTCTTATGTATTTTGAGCTGCTGAATTCTAGCGGAAAAGTTCCATTGTAAATTAAAATTTTTGGGAAAATTTTGACTTTTCGCATTGATATTTTTTGAACCAATTAACGAATCACATCTAATTGCACACGAGAATTCGTCATCTTATAACCTTTCATTTGAGTACCAACAACGTTATAATCGGACATTTCTAACTCGAGATATATTGTGTTTCTAACTCGAGATATATTTAGTTTAAAATAGCGAAAATTTAAAAATAACGGGATATCTCAAAAACTGTTCCATAAAAATTTTTTAAATATTTTTTTTTTCGAATTCAGCAGCTCAAAATACATAAGAAAAGTTGATTTTCATCAAGTGTACATTTTGAGTGTAAACTAGTGTAACCAACGTTCGATGACATAGAAAATCCTTCAACACGATTTTGTTTTATTACATTAGACTCTTCCTGGTCTTGGCTTTTAGATTTTTTTTCCTCTAAAATTGCCTTCCCTTTTTTTTTCAAAACTTATCCCACTGTGTAATATGTTAACCCATCACAATATCTTTTTGGCAATCATATTCATTTGAGTTTTCCCCTCTCTGGCAAATTGCCTAAAATCCTTATGATAATAAAACAAATTTATAGGATTGGCCGTTTCTGTTGTACTGCAACAGAAGACAGTCAGTCAACGAACCCAAACCAAATACCCACACGCATTTCAAATTTGTGATCTCCCTTCGAGAAAAAAAAGAAAAACCCCAAACAAATTTTTGGCTTCCTGTTGCGAGCAAACGAGTATATCATAGGAAATATCAAAGTAAATTGAATTGAAATCGGATTCAGCGGAGAGAAAAAGTAGGTTGAAGCTTCAAGTCAGTACTCACTGCTGCATGCAACTGCAACACCATGGGATCCACTGAGAAATGGCATTTGTTTTGGCTTTTTCATGACAATCGAAAAAGGATAGTAGGCGGGCGTGTGTGGTAGATCTATGTACGCTGTTATTTTAGTGAACATATGTGAAATCTATTGCAAATGATCTTTTTTTTTTGTTTGGAAATAAAGGGATTTAGTTGATTGTGAATTCCTTCACAAACGAGATTTCATTTTCAAAACGTTTGAAAGAACCATCAAAGCAGTGACTCTTATTTCAGATATTAATGAAACTTATTTTTGGCAGCAACATATTTTGCATAAGATTAATTCATCTTATTTTGTGTATCATCATTTTTAATGAATGGTATATTATATTTCACTATATATATTCATGTCTGCAAAATTCGACCTTTCGACAATTCGATATTTTTGAAAACTTATTAAAGTCGACTATCAAGATTTCGAATTTTTACAAATTGTAAAATTTGACTTCCTAAAAAATTTTGAACTGCGATTAAATCTGATTACATTCTCGTTGTATGTCTGGACATCGCATACGTATTTAAAATAAATGATATAGTATACAGATTCTCCCAATGTTGCCATAGACATATTTGCATCGTATTCCCGTTTTATTCTAATGTCGACATCCTCATTGTTTTATAAATTTGGATATAACTTTGACCTTCCTAAAAAATTTTGAACTGCGATTAAATCTGATTACATTCTCGTTGTATGTCTGGACATCGCATACGTATTTAAAATAAATGATATAGTATACAGATTCTCCCAATGTTACCATAGCCATATTTGCATCGTATTCCCGTTTTATTCTAATGTCGACATCCTCATTGTTTTATAAATTTGGATATAACTTTGACCTTCCTAAAAAATTTTGAACTGCGATTAAATCTGATTACATTCTCGTTGTATGTCTGGACATCGCATACGTATTTAAAATAAATGATATAGTATACAGATTCTCCCAATGTTGCCATAGACATATTTGCATCGTATTCCCGTTTTATTCTAATGTCGACATCCTCATTGTTTTATAAATTTGGATATAACTTTGACCTTTCAACTTTTTTTGTGACAAAAACGCCGATTAATTGCAAAACCGATTTTCTACTTGTATATCCCTAGTCTGCAGTTCAGTCACTGAGATATTTTGCCACTACGAGGGTGGGTTTATATTTCAGGATTAGAGAACAAAAACAAAAATTAATCGTCGAAAATAGCTTTATTGTTACATTTCGAAGCATTTTCGCCACTCTGATTGAGGTACATATCTATAAAATATGCATTCTGAACGCATCAACGTCTCATTTTATTTTTTACATACGGAAATAAGAAGAATTCTTTCGGTGCCAAGTCAGGTCTATGCGGGGGGGCGACCCATTAAATCGATGTTTTGAGTGCTCAAAAATGCAGTTATTTGAGCCGATGTGTGAGAGCTCGTATTGTCGTGGTGGTCAGTTTCGGCGGTTGCTTGTCGTAGTGGTCCGTCTTCGGCGGTAGCTTTCTTGATTTCTTGGAAGACATTGCGCAAACAAAATGGATATGTACCACTCAGAATTGACTGCTCTGCGTGGTAGTGGTGGTTCTAGTGGTACGATTGTGACGTCTTCAGATTTTCCAAAAAAAAAAAAAACTTTAGGAGGAGTTTTCCTTGAACTTGCTTCGTACGCGAGCAACTTTTATTGCATTTGGTTCAACTTAAAAGACCAAAAGAGTCGACTGCTGTGTACTTTCGGGCTCATTTGGACAACCTTCACCAAATTCGTCTAGGAGTGAACTACGATCTTGCTTAAATTTGCAATACCATCGACGGAGCTTCATCGCCAAAAATTGAATTAAGTTCATCATCATGTACTTTGTTGAGTTAATCATTGTCGAACATTGACAAATTTTCTATAGAAAAAAAATTGTAACAACATTTTCTATAAAAAAAATTTTTTTGACAAAATTTTCTATAGAAATAAAATCTTGCCAAAATTTTCTTTAGAAATAAAATTTTGACAAACTTTTCTATAGAAATAAAATTTTGACAAAATCTTCTATAGAAATAAAATTTTGACAAAATTTTCATAAATATAAAATTTTGACAACATTTCATTAGAAATAAAATTTCGACAAAATTTTCTATAGAAATAAAATTTCGACAAAATTTTCTATAGAAATAAAATTTTGACAAAATTTTCTATAGAAATAAAATTTTGACAAATTTTCCACAAATATAAAATTTTGACAACATATATAGAAATAAAATTTTGACAAAATTTTCTATAGAAATAAAATTTTGACAAAATTTTATATAGAAATAAAATATTGGCAAAATTTTCTATAGAAAAAAAATTTTGACAAAATTTTCTATAGTAATAAAATTTTGCCACAATTTTCTATAGAAATAAAATTTTGACAAAATTTTCCATAGAAAAATAATTTTGACAAAATTTTCTATAAAAATAAAATTTTGACAAAATTTTCTATAGAAATAAAATTTTGACAAAATTTTCTATAGAAATAAAATTTTGACAAAATTTTCTATAGAAATAAAATTTTGACAAAATTATCTATAGAAATAAAATCTTGACAAAATTTCGTATAGGAATAAAATTTTGACAAAATTTTCTATAGAAATAAAATGTTGAAAAAAATGTCCATAAAAATAAAATTTTGACAAAATTTTCTATAGAAATAAAATTTTGACAAATTTTCTATAGACATAAAAGTTTGACAAAATTTTCTATAGAAATAAAATTTGGACAAAATTTTCTATAGAAATAAATAAATTTTACAAATTTTCCATAAATATAAAATTTTGACAACATTTCATTAGAAATAAAATTTCGACAACATTTTCCATAGAAATAAAATTTTGTTATTTTAATTAGTTGACCTTTAAACTTTTAATTATATTTGCTTATTTCGGCTTGAGGTCATGTGAATAAAAACAGATGTTGTTGTTTTTGGAGTTGTATTTTTATATCTAAAATTTTCCAATATTTCGAGACATCTCCGATGCTCGTCTTCAGGGAAATTAATTTAAATTTAAAGAACAGTGAACTTCTTTACAAGGGAGTATATTTACAACTTTTGACAAAATTTTCTATAGAAATAAAATTTTGACAAAATTTTCCATAGAAAAAAAATTTTGACAAAATTTTCTATAAAAATAAAATTTTGACAAAATTTTCTATAGAAATAAAATTTTGACAAAATTTCGTATAGAAATAAAATTTTGACAAAATTTCGTATAGAAATAAAATCTTGACAAAATTTCGTATAGAAATAAAATTTTGACAAAATTTTCTATAGAAATAAAATGTTGAAAAAATGTCCATAAAAATAAAATTTTGGCAAAATTTTCTATAGAAATAAAATTTTGACAAATTTTCTATAGAAATAAAAGTTTGACAAAATCGTCTATAGGAATAAAATTTGGACAAAATTTTCTATAGAAATAAATAAATTTTACACATTTTCCATAAATATAAAATTTTGACAACATTTCATTAGAAATAAAATTTCGACAACATTTGCTATAGAAATAAAATGTTGACAACATTTTCTATAGAAATAAAATTTTGTTGTTTTAATTAGTTGACCTTTAAACTTTTAATTATATTTGCTTAGTTCGGCTTGAGGTCATGTGAATAAAAACAGATGTTGTTGTTTTTTGAGTTGTATTTTTATATTTAAAATTTTCCAATATTTCGAGACATCTCCGATGCTCGTCTTCAGGGAAATTAATTTAAATTTAAAGAACAGTGAACTTCTTTACAAGGGAGTATATTTACAACTTTTGACAAAATTTTCTATAGAAATAAAATGTTGACAAAATTTCCTATAGAAATAAAGTGTTGACAAAATTTTCTATATAAAATAAAATTTTGACAAAATTTTCTATAGAAAAAAATTTTTGACAAAACTTTCTATAGAAAAAAATTTTGACAAAATTTTCTATAGAAACAAAATTTTGACAAAATTTTCTATAGAAATAAAATGTTGAAAAAATGTCCATAAAATAAAATTTTTACAAAATTTTCTATAGAAATAAAATTTTGACAAATTTTCTATAGAAATAAAAGTTTGACAAAATTTTCTATAGAAATAAAATTTTGACAAAATTTTCTATAGAAATAAATAAATTTTACAAATTTTCCATAAATATAAAATTTCGACAACATTTTCTATAGAAATAAAATGTTGACAAAATTTTCTATAGAAATAAAATGTTGACAAAATTTTCTATAGAAATAAAATTTTGATAAAATTTTCTATAGAAATAAAATTTTGACAAATTTTTCTATAGAAAAAAATTTTGACAAAATTTTCTATAGAAATAAAATTTTGACAAAATTTTCTATAGAAATAAAATTTTGACAAAATTTTCTATAGAAATAAAATTTTTACAAAATTTTCTATAGAAATAAAATTTTGACAAAAGTTTGTTTTGCTTAGTTAGTAGATATTTTGGTAAAACTTTGTTAAAATTTTGGAAATATAAAGGGAAACTTTCGCAGTAAAAAGCATCTCCAGAAGTGGTTTCAGTGTTATACTTTTATGTCATATTGTGTTCATATCACAAACATTTGAAATTAATGCCCAAAGGTTCTGTTATGGTGTCAGCATACCAAAGTCCAACCCCCGGTAGGAGCAGAAAATTTTTTTAAGTTTTAAAAAGTTTGAAAAGAAGAAAGGATGGGTATCTAAACCACTTTTTGAAATAAATAGACTTTAATATGACTACAATTCTGCAGGCCAGAGTTGGAAGACATCATCCCAGCGTTTAATGAGATCAATAATCTCCAATATGACACATTTATTTGAATTAACATCGGGAACAATTTTAAATTTCCCATGGATCTTTAGTAGAACAATTTAAAAATACTATACAGAATTAAAAGCTTACGAAACACCAGGTAATTTTCTTATCATTGGACATCGGAAAAGTCTAAAGAAGATTAGATTGGAAAAAATAATCATAAAGGTTAATGGTCAATTGATTGTGAAGATATTCATACTCCATTGTTCCGTATCATCACATCCCACAACATAAGAATGACTGCTTTTGTAAAGAAAGTAATCTAAGTAAGAAAACGGAAAATAATGTGGGCTTAGGGCCGTCCAGGTTAATCTCCAATCCCAAAAACAAAACCAGACCCAGTTCGTGATTAATTAACACTTGTTGGGAAAATTATAGGGATTTGGATTTATGAAACTCTACTGCTACATCGTACTCGTACTACACAGCCTACCACTTTAACCTTATTAACAGAGAATTTTCAATTCAATTTCTTCTTTTCCGTTCCATCCCATTCATATGTCAATCAAATCTAAGCCTAGATTTTGGTTGGATTGTTTGTAAAAGCAACGAATTCATTAGAATACCAATTCAGTGGCTTGACTCTTGCCATCCCAGGTAAATTTGAAAATCTTTGAAAACAATGGAAATAATAAAATCGTTTATATCTTTATTTGTGGTTAACTGACGAACAGAAGAGGAGGTTACTCCCTGAATCGTTTAACATCCAGAATGAAAAATTTTGCTGTATTTATATGAAGTTCGAGCGGAATTAAGCTGTCACCATGACATGTAATTGCGCAGTTGCATCACAGAGTATGTTAAACTATTGTCACCAATAACATATGATAGTAATACAGTCCATACCAAGAGAACGTTTCAAAAATGTATGCACTAACAAGGAAACAAGGATCATTCATGGAATAACCTTACGCAAGACAAAATAATTGAATCTCCATACTAATCTCTCGACACCAGAGTTTATTTTGGGGTCATGTAAATATGAAAATATATTCCAAAGTATGCAGGAGACTGGAGTTTCTAGTTCCATATCGCCACATACGGCTTACATTTTTTTCGATTTGACTCATTACTACTAAAAATTCAAAAAAAAAACCAACAAACTGGTGTATTACATTTAATTTTCAAATGATCTACTGTACCATAGGTTTGATCAGGTTAGGTATACTTGCAGCCCGATATTATAGGCTCACTTTCATTCAGTCAATTGCAATAGCACAGATAATTAACAGTAACTTGGGTGGCCAGGATATACTGGATGGCCGAATGAACACTTCCACCCCTCGGCCCGAATAATTCGTCAATTCCGAAGGAATTGTAGATACCTGGTCCAAACCTAATTTGGACCAGAAGATCATAGATACAAATCAATGGCATTTGTGAACGTACATCTATGTACGTTCACGGACGAACGGACCGCACCATGGAGGCATCTACAATTCCTTCGAAATTGTCCGTGTCGAGGGGTGGAGGTGTTCATTAGCCCACCCAGTATATTACATTCTGGTCAACAACGTTACTGTTAACTTCTTTCACCCGATTCTATGTTAAGCTCAATTAAACAAGCGGAGTTTCACTCAGCCTAGACAGATTTAGTTCTTAATAAATTTAAACGGGTTTGGATTGAAAAGATATAATGTAGAGGGTAGCTGATATGTGTTGGTTCAGGATGCTATTATTTCTAAACCGCTTTACTGATACAAGGTCCTCATGAGCCAGACACGAAAAAACTCTTAGGAATCTGTTTCATTTTAGGCATCCAAATCGCACCACAAATGAAAAATTTCTGAAATATCTTGAACAAGAGATTATTCTGATAATTCTATTTCACTAAACGTGGTAGATCCAATAAGATTTCAATAGTAAGCGAGAGTGGAAATCAATAAACTATGACTATTTTAAAATTGCAACATACTGGAGTACTTGTACCAGTCCTGAGATAGTTTCGTCAGTGGAAATTTGTCCGTAGAGAGTTTACAAAAGCATTTTGATCTATTGTATTCAGAAATAGAGTTATTTATGATAGAATACAAGTGTGATCGTTTGATTGCTTTATATTTGACTGGAAAACCTCAAGTGGCTATCACTAGAACCCCCCCATCATTTAAATGTGAATAAATCTTTTGTTTCTCGTACCAATGCTCATTACCGAGATCGCGTCCAAAATGTGGACGAAACAACGGTAACAACACCAGTAATGAAGCGAACAATTAATGGTAGATTTGATCGAAGTCCACGCCGTAGTGATAGAAAACTCGCTCAAGAGTTGAAAATATCGCGAAAACGGATGCAACCACGGGTGCCACTCGACCCAAAAATAATCTAAGAAAATTTGGAGAATTTGGAAAAAATTGCCAAAAACAAACTACCAAACAAAAATGAATTTTGTCTAAATTTTATTTCTATAGAACATTTTGTCAAAATTTAATTTCTATAGAAAATTTTGCCAAATTTTATTTCTATAAAAAATTTTGTCAATATTTTATTTCTATAATTTTTTTTTTCAAAATTTAATTTCTATAGAAAATTTTTTCAAAAAATTATTTCTACAGAAAATTTTGTCAAAATTTTATTTCTATAGAAAATTTTGTCAAAATTTTATTTCTAAAAAAAATTTTGTCAAAATTTTATTTCTATAGAAAATGTTGTCAAAATTTTATTTCTACAGAAAATGTTGTAAATTTTTTTTTCTGTAGAAAATTTAGTCAAAATGTTATTTCTATAGACAATTTTGTCAACATTTTATTTCTATAGAAAATTTTGTCAAAATTTTATTGCTATAATTTTTTTTTCAAAATTTATTTTCCATAGAAAATTAATTACAAAATTTATTTCTATAGAAATAAAATTTTGTCAAAATTTTATTTCTTAAGAAAATTTTGTCAAAATTTTATTTCTTTAATTTTTTTCAAAATTTAATTTCTATAGAAAATTTATTCAAAAGTTTATTTCTATAGAAAATTTTGTCAAAATTTTATTTCTATAGAAAATTTTGTCAACATTTTTTTCTATAGAAAATTTTGTTAAAATATTATTTCTATAGACAATTTTGTCAACATTTTATTTCTATAGGCAATTTTGTCAAGATTTTATTATTTCTATAGAAAATGTTGTCAAAATTTTATTTCTACAGACAATTTTACCAAAATTTTATATCTATAGAAAATTTAGTCAAAATGTTATTTCTATAAAAAATTTTGTCAAAATTTTATTTCTATAGCAAATTTATTCAAAATTTTATTTCTATGAAAAATTTTGTCAAAATTTTATTTCTATGAAAAATTTTGTCAACATTTTATTTATATAGAAAATTTTGTCGAAATTTAATGTCTAAAGAATTTTTTTTCAAAATTTTATATCTATAGAAAATTTAGTCAAAATGTTATTTCTAAAACAAGTTTTGTAATTTTTTTCAAAATTTTATATCTGTAGAAAATTTTGTCAAAATATTATTTCTATAAAAAATTTTGTCAAAATTTTATTTCTATAAAAAATGTTGTCAAAATTTTATTTCTATCAATTTTTTTCAAAATTTAATTTCTATAGAAAATTTATTCAAAATTTTATTTCTATAGAAAATGTATTCAAAATTTTATTTCTATAGAAAATGTTGTCAAAATTTTATTTCTATAGAAAATTTTGTCAAAATTTTATTTCTATAGAAAATTTTGTCAAAATTTTATTTTCATAGAAAATTTAATTAAAATGTTATTTCTATAGACAATTTTGTCAACATTCTATTTCTATAGACAAAATTTTATTTCTAAAGAAAATTTTTTCAAAATTTTATATCTATAGAAAATTTAATCAAAACGCTATTTCTATAAAAAATTTTGTCAAAAATGTATTTCTATAAAAAGTATTGTCAAAATTGTATTTCTATAGACAATTTTGTCAAAATTTTATTTCTACAGACAATTTTTCAGAATTTTGTATCTATAGAAAATTTTGTCAAAATGTTATTTCTATAAAAACTGTTGTCAAAATTTTATTTCTATAGAAAATGTAGTCAAAATTTTATTTCTATAGACAATTTTGTCAACATTTTATTTCTATAGAAAACTTTGTCAAAATTTTATTTCTAACGAAAATTTTGTCAATTTTTTTTTCTATAGAAAATTTGTCAAAATGATATTTCGATAGACAATTTAGTCAAAATGTTATTTCTATAAAAAAAATTTGTCAAAATTTAATTTCTATAGAACATTTATTCAAAAATGTATTTCTATAGAAAATTTATTCAAAAATGCATTTCTATAGAAAATTTTGTCAAAATTTTATTTCTAAAGAAAATTTTGTCAAAATTTTATTTCTATAGAAAATGTAGTCAAAATGTTATTTTTTTTCAAAATTTAATTTCTATAGAAAATTTATTCAAAAATTTATTTCTATAGAAAATTTTGTCAAAATTTTATTACTATAAAAAATATTGTCGAAATTTTATTTATATAATTTTTTTTCAAAATTTAATTTTTATAGAAAATTTTGTCAAAATTTTTTTTCTATAGAAAATTTTGTCGAAATGTTATTTCTATAGAAAATTTTGTTAAAATTTTATTTCTATTGAAAATTTTGTCAAAATTTTATTTATATAATTTTTTTTTCAAAATTTAATTTTTATAGAAAATTTTGTCAAAGTTTTATTTCTATAGAAAATTTTGTCAACATTTTATTTCTATAGAAAATTTTGTCAAAATTTTATTTCTATAGAAAATTTTGTCAAAATTTTATTTCTAAAGAAAATTTTGTCAAAATTTTATTTCTATAGAAAATTTTGTCAAAATTGTATTTCTATAGAAAATTTTTTCAAAATTTTATTTCTATAGAAAATTTTTTCAAAATTTTATTTCTATAGAAAATTTTTTCAAAATTTTATTTTTATAGAAAATTTTGTCAAAATTTTATTTCTACATAAAATTTTGTCAAAATTTTATTTCTATATAAAATTTTGTCAAAATTTTATTTCTATAGAAAATTTTGTCAAAATTTTATTTCTATAGAAAATTTTGTCAAAATTGTATTTCTATAGAAAATTTTGTCAAAATTGTATTTCTATATAAAATTTTGTCAAAATTTTATTTCTATATAAAATTTTGTCAAAATTTTATTTCTATAGAATATTTTGTCAAAATTTTATTTCTATAGAAAATTTTGTCTACATTTTATTTCCAGAAAATTTTGTTGAAATTTTATTTCTAATGCAATGTTGTCAAAATTTTATTTCTATAGAAAATTTTGTCAAAATTGTATTTCTATAGAAAATTTTGTCAAAATTTTATTTCTATAGAAAATGTTGTTGAAATTTAATTTTTATAGAAAATTTTGTCAAAATGTTATTTCTATAGAAAATTTTGTCAAAATTTAATTTCTATAGAAAATGTTGTCCATTTTTTATGAATTATACTGTCTTCCTTTGAATCTCACTGTTAGATTGCCCTCCCTTGTGTCGATCTAACATTTTTTCTATTCCATGGAAGTTTAGGACAGGCCAAAGTAAATAAAAGGAATATCGTAGTAAATAATGAACCCATCAACACTTCCGCTGACAACTTTAGCAAAAACCTTTAAACGATAGTTTAGACATTTTCATGTCGTCTACCATGTCATCTAGACAGCCAGCCCTGCCAACCATTCATCCATACGCTAAAGTAGTCGGTTAGTCTACCGGTTTGCCTGGGGGATATACATATGAGAGGAGACACCATATGAGCTAAGGTTGGCTGCCTGATTTAGAAGTTGAGATTTAAAATGCGCGTGGTTGACACGCGCCTTCAACTGAAATCTGCAAAGAAACAGACAATAAACCAAAAACACAGAGGCCAACATACAAACAAAAAATAATAGAATAAAGTGCAAAAAATTGCAAAAAAATATGTTCAAAATACAAAAAAAGCGAAGAAAAAATACTCAGAAAAACAAAAGACAAAAATGACATACCCGTCATCCAGCAGACATTCAGTCCAGTAGTGATGGAGTCACTCAATCCACTATTAAGCAATGACTGAGTGCTGTGACTTGTTGACATCCACAATGAATACAGCTCGAGCAGCCGTTTTAAATCAATGGAAGGTTTCTTTTTTTTGCCCTCCTGAATTCAGTTGTAATTCGATATCGTTTTTTTTTAGTTGCAGTTAAAACTCCGTTTGAAACGTTTTGCGATTTATTCACCGTTTGCCGTTCGCAGCAAATCTAGCGTAAAATTTTAAACAAATTTACATAATTCCAATTTAACACAATAAAATTTTGCAGCCTTTTCAAATGACTGTCAAAACCCTTAAGCCCTTTTGAAACAATTTGACATGGAATTGGCAAATATAACTCCCTGTTTCCTGGTGGTGTTAAATTCATTACTAATATGCCCATATGAGGGTGTTGTTGGCATTATAGATCAGTGATGATAGGTAGCATAGTTGAAATTGTTCTAAATAGAATTCGAAAAAGTACTTTTCCAAGTTAATAGGTATGTTTTTCGAAATATTCGCTCTACAGCTTAAAATGTGATAGCTGGTATGAAAGAGAACCATCATAATAAAATGGTCAGCATGCCCATTGGAATATGAAAAATATATTTTTGTCTGAATCTCCTTCCAATCATTTCGTACAGATCCCAGCAAAAAAATTTGGAAGGTTTTCTAAAGGCACAACTTTCAGCCAGAGAAGGAATATGATCACCTCAAGCATGTTTCAAGAGCACCATGTTACTTTTTCACGGAAAAAATGTGGAATTGAATTCATCGTGCCTATTTTGCACCACTTCCGGATCCAAAAAGAACATTTTCACTACCCATTTGGCGACGCTTTTTTGCTGGGATATTCAGGATATTCAAAATTTCGTTCCAGCAAGAAAATATAATTAGAACGCACAGATTTTCATAGCTTTTATTGGGACCTTGGTTGTTATACTCAAGGATGGAAAGACCCAGATGATGATTCCGTTTAGGAATTTAAAGAAGATTGAAAATGTTACCAAATGCGTAGTAGCAAAGTCATTGCTTTATTTAAATAGTACCAAAAAAATACAAAAGTACCAATTTTATCAACCCTGTTATAGATTAGGGAATCAAAGTGCATTCCTAAATACCCCCACTAACTACTATAAAATTTACTTTCGATTCGATACTATAAAATTTACTTTCAATATACTACATTAAAAATAAGTATATAAAACAGTAAGTTCGGCCGGGCCTAATCTTAAATACCCACCACCATAAATCAAATATTATAGTTTCCTGTGAAAATTTCAGGAGGATTTGGTGACAAGCATATCAGTTCAACCAGTACACTTCCCGAAGATAAATTCAAAGATTTTACCTATGAAGACTAGATCAGATTCTGGATTTATAAGAACCATATTTGTTAGAGTTTTAAAGCACATCCAGGGATCCCCTATCGATTTTTGCAGTTTCGATGCAGTCCTTTTGGACAAGTATCAGAAAGAACGCAATTAGGCTATTTTATATGAAAATTTTAGTTTTGGACAATTAAATTTCACAAAAAAAAAAATAAATAAAAGAAACTACTATTAAAAATTTAAAATTTTTAAAAAATTTAATAACATCCCCGCTGGAATTTGAACATGCCACGTTTGACTTTTCCACTCCCATGGAAGTTCTTTTGAGAACGCTTTGCAAATTACGACAATTTTTTACATTTTGTTGATTTTTAATGCAAAAAACATAATTTGTTAGAAAAATATTTCATAAAAAATTCGGCTGGAGAGATTTGAACCAGCTTTCTTTAGTTTTCCATTCATAATAATAAAGAACATCACAGGAAGTAGTTAGAATGTCTTGACATGGTGTCATATTAGGTTCATGTTACAAAAATTTGAATAGACGTTTTGATGCATCGTGTTCAATGGCGTTTGTGGCTGAGTGTGCTTAGGCGTTGTGTTATGGTGCCAACAGACCAAGGTTCAACCCCTGGTCGACGCGAAAAAGTTTTTCAATTTGTAAAAATTAGATAATAAGAAAATAAAAGTGTAACAAAAATTATTGATAAAAAAATAAATTGGAGAAAAAATTTTGTTGTTTAGTTTTTTAAATCTTCTTCATCCAAATGAACTTCCAAGGCACAACTTCTAAAGCAATGCAAAGGTCCCAAAAATGAAGTACTTCCGTTCTATGACAAGCCCATGTAAAATTCATTGGGGATGATCCAAGTTTGCACTACTTCCGGATCCGGAAGTAGTTGGAAGCTCTTTTTATACCCTCCACCATAGGTATACCCCCTATATATTAACTTTGTAACACATCGAAATATTGCTCTAAGACCCCATAAAGTATATATATTCTGGGTCGTGGTGAAATTCTTCCGTCCGTCCGTCTGTTGAAATCTCGCTAACTTCCGAACGAAACAAGCTATCGAGTTGAAACTTGGCACAAGTAGTTGTTATTGATGTAGGTCGGATGGTATTGCAAATGGGCCATATCGGACCACTTAAAGGTATAGCCTTGAGATACAGATTTGACTTCCGAGGCCCCTTGCAAGAGCAAATTTCATCCTATCCCTTTGAAAGTCTGTACTAGCTGTCAATATACGCCACCTAATAGTCATGCAAAATTTTGCCAACATCGGCAGGAAGGTAGTACTTTAAATGGAGAAGGTGTAGGGAAACATTCGTTGACAGTAGTCATTAGTTCCAAACTAATGACTACTGTTGAGAATAGTGGCATCAGAGCTTCTGTAGAATGAACATTTGGCCACTGCTAACTAACATTCATTATTATTTCTTAGCTCGATCGAACTAATTATTCGACATTATCAGAAAAATTGGCTCTTTCCTTAATGTTTCATCATTTAACACAATCAAGAAAAAATTGTTCTTATTTTTGAAGGCGCAACAAATTACGATAGTTAGTTATACTCGTATCATTTCAATTCAATTCTTATTTGAAATTAATGCAGAACTAATTTCCGAAATTGCTGTTCCTTGGTCTTCTGAAGTTGTTTATTGTCTTATGAAACGTGACATAAACACTTCAAGCACATGTATTATTGCTCGCGATGTAAATGATTGACTTACAGACGGACGGACTTCGAGAACAGGCCAATAGGCAAACGATTGCAGCTGTGTATATGTAATTTAAGATTTTTACTCTACTGCTTTTACTTACTATCCTGCAAATGGCTACTGGCGATACATATGACTCCGGTGGCAAAATACAGAACATGGTCTATGGTTCGGTTCTGTGCGGCTGGTGTTAGTGGATGGTTTCGCTTTAAATTCCGCATAAATTACGTGACAATTGTTGTGCCAAAAGTCTGGAACTGTGAATGTCACAGATGTATCTGGAATGGGCTATGGTCTATGGAGAGGGGTGTATATCCTGTATAGTATGACCAGGCGGGCTAGTAGTTAATATTGGAGTCATGATATCTATGTCGTTGTACCGCATTGTGAATTATTTTTGTTGCTCTTCGATGCTACAAGAGAGTACAACAATCATCGAATTGAATTGTAAATGAAGTGGCTAAAGACACTGCCTAGGTGGCTAGCTAGCTAACTGTCTAACTGGCACTAATGTAAAGTTAGAAAAATCACACTTTTATACAAATTTATTACTTGTCCCCGCTATAGCTAAGGCTATTGCATTTGATCATGACTGAAGTGGTGGAAGATTTCAAGGCAATTCAATTCTGTAGCTGTAGCTACTCCTGTTCTTTGGGTTACATTTTTTTTTGATATTGATTTTCAAGTGAATAATTCAATGTTTTATGTTAATTTGTACAAACGTAAGACAAACATCAAAACATCCAATTTCCATGGGATGGATGAAATAATGAAATCGAAGCAATAGTTTCATGCTTCGCCTAGCCATAGTAAATTTAATAAATATGTAGCACAAGTCATAGAACTGGATCACATTGGCATTATTTAGAGATCATTTGAATTGCGGTGTGGGTCCTTGAAGTAGACTGTAAGAGTGCAATTTCTACAGAGAAAATTTATTGTTTAAGAATAAAAACTGTCGCAAATATATCAAATTTTAAAATCACTTAAGATTTCTTCGATGTGGCTAACTTTGCTACACTCAAACAAGTATATACGGCCGTAAGTTCGGCTAGGCCGAAGCTTATATACCCTCCACCATGGATTGCGTAGAAACTTATTCTAAACACCGCCATCCACAATCGAATTACTTGGGTTGCGGTAACGCTTGCCGATGGCACGATATCTTAAAACCACCTAACACCATCTTCTAAATTATAAGTAAGTCCATACGTGGTATATTTTAAATTAAACAAGTATATACAGCAGTAAGTTCGGCCGGGTCGAATCTTAAATACCCACCACCATGAACCAAATATTAGGGTTTCCTTTGAAATTTCAGGAGGGCTTGAGGACTTGAGGACACTTCCCGAAGATAAATTTAAAGATTTCACCTAGGAGGACTATATCAGATTCTTGATTTATAAGAACCATTTTTGTTTGAGGTTTAGAGGAATCATTAACATCTCTCGTAAGTGTGCAAGAAAATTATAAAATAACGTCTTGATTTGAAATCTTAAATCTGTGGAAGTAAAATCTGGAAATTTTACATTGAGTTTCAAGCAATTTTCATGATCAGTGCGCCTTCTACACCCTCAAGAAGTGAAGTCGGTCTATATGGAGGCATTACCAAATGGACCGATAACAACTTAATCCGATACACGTTTTTGTGAACCTAAAATACCAGAATATTTACAATTTCAGGCGAATCAGATAAAAACTACGGTTTCTAGAAACCCAAGGAGTTAAATCGGGAGATCGTTCTAATGGGGGCTATACTAAAATATGGAGCGATACTTACCGTTTTCGGCACACCTCTTTATGACCCGAAAATACCTCTAGATTTCCAATTTCAGGCAAATAGGATAAAAACTTCGGATTCTAGAAGCCCAAGAAGTAAAATCGGGAAATCGGTCTATATGGGGGCTATACCAAAATATGGACCAATACTCACCATTTTCGGCACACGTATTTGCGGTCCTATAATACCTCTAGATTTCCAATTTCAGGTAAATTGAATAAAAACTGCGGTTTCTATAAGCCCAAGAAGTAAAATCGGGAGATCAGTCTATATGGGGGCTATACCAAAACATGGACCGATACTCACCATTTTTGGCACACCTCTTTATGGTCATAAAATACCTCTAGATTTCAAATTTCAGGCAAATTGGATAATATGGAGACTATATCAAAACCTGGATCGATATAGCCCATCTTTGAACTTGACCTGCCTGCAGACAAAAGACGAGTTTGTGCAAAATTTCAGCACGATTGCTTCATTATTGAAGACTGTAGCGTGATTACAACAGACAGACGGACATTGTTATATCGTCTTAGAATTTCTCCCTGATCAAGAATATATATATATTTATATAGTCGGAAATCGATATTTCGATGTGTTACAAACGGAATGACAAACTTATTATACCCCCGTCACCATTCTATGGTGGTGGGTATAAAAAGACCGATAATATATAACTCAGTTTGACAAAATTTTTGACAAAATTTTCTTTAGAAATAAAATTTTAACAAAATTTTCTATAGAAATAAAATTTTAACAAAATTTTCTATAGAAATAAAATTTTGACAAAATTTTTTATAGAAATAAAATTTTTACAAAATTTTCTATAGAAATAAAATTTTGACAAAATTTTCTATAGAAATAAAATTTTCACAAAATTTTCTATAGAAATAAAATTTTGACAAAATTTTCTATAGAAATAAAATTTTGACAAAATTTTCTATTGATATGAAATTTTAACAAAATTTTCTATAGAAATAAAATTTTAACAAAATTTTCTATAGAAATAAAATTTTTAACAAAATTTTCTATAGAAATGAAATTTTAACAAAATTTTCTATAGAAATAAAATTTTGGTAGATTATTTTTGGCTCGAATGGCAGCCATGATTATGAACCGATATGGACCAACGTTTGTGTGTTTGGGGATCGGCTATATATAACAATGGACTGAATAGTCTAAGTGAGTCTGAAACTTAATCGGGCTGCTTTAACCTAACCTAACTATAGACCTATATGGACCAATTTTGGTATGGTTGTTAGCGGCCAACATCACGTACCAAATTTCAACCGAATCGGATGAATTTTGCTTCTCCAAGAGGCTCCGGAGGTCAAATCTTGGGATCTGTTTATATGGGGGCTATATATAATTATGGACCGACGTGGACCAATTTTTTCATGGTTGTTAGAGACCATATACTTACACCTTATAACAAATTTCAGCCGGATCGGATCAAATTTGCTTCTCTTACATGCTCCGCAAGCCAAATCTGGGGATCGGTTTATATGGGGGCTCTATATAATTATGGACTGATGTGGACCACTTTTTGCGTGGTTGTTAGAGACCATATACTAACATCATGTACTAAATTTCAGCCGGATCGGATGAAATTTGCTTCTCTTTGAGGCTCCGCAAGCCAAATCTGAGGATCGGTTTATATGGGGGCTATATATAATTATGGACTGATGTGGACCAATTTTTTCGTGGTTGTTAGAGACTATATACCAACACCATGTACATAATTTCAGCCGGATCGGATGAAATATGCTTCTCTTAGAGGCTCCGCAAGCCAAATCTGGTCCGTTTATATGGGGGCTATACGTAAAAGTGGACCGATATGGCCCATTTGCAATACCATCCCACCTACATCAACAACAACTACTTGTGCTAAGTTTCAAGTCGATAGCTTGTTTCGTTCGGAAGTTAACGTGATTTCAACAGACGGACGGATGGACGGACGGACGGACGGATAGACGGACGGACAGACATGCTTAGATCGACTCAGAATTTCACCACGACCCAGAATATATATACTTTATGGGGTCTTAGAGCAATATTTCGATGTGTTACAAACGGAATGACAAAGTTAATATACCCCCCATCCATCCTATGGTGGAGGGTATAAAAAAGTTTACTTGAATCCAAAGATTTGACCTTCCCTTAAGGATATTGGTTCGATTCCGAGCCAAAGATGTGGTTCCTTTAAGCAACCTATCTAGCTTTAAATCTAGGATCAACAAGTAAGTAAAGTACAAAGTCGGTCGGGGTCGACCATATTATACCCTAAACCACCACTAATGAAGTAGTAAACATTGTTTTTGGGGTAGGTTGGAGAGATAAACCGCATTTCCATTTTTCCATAAAAAAGAGGAAATCGCTCATTTTGTGTGGATACACTGAAAAAAAAAAGATTTTGTCTTTACTTTAACAATTTTGGTATTGATTCCGAGCCAAAGAAGCGGATAATACAAGTAAGTATACTTACTTTTAAGACACAATTCCCTTTTAAATTTGGGTTTTGTGTGCAGACACCAAGGGCTAGATTGACTCAGGAGGTGATTCTGAGTCGATCGGTATATATTTTAAGGGGTCTAAAATCAATATTTCCGGTAGGCACATTTTTTTGGCAGATCAAAGTTTTATTATACCCTGACCACTATGTGGTTTAGGGTATAAAATGCGATTTGGAACCACTGTACGCTTCACGGATGGGGCTCTGCGGTATTTTGGCTCATTATGGGCCAAATTTCTTCTTGATGATGATCGAAAAATGTTAAGGCTGACAAAGTGTACAAAAGTTTTTCAATCTCACTGTCAACCGGTTTATACATGGAAATCAGTTAAATAAGTTTTAGAACAATCTGGGAAATATTACCAGAGTACTTGTACAACCTAACGAACAAAAATCTATACCGAAAAAAAATCCGCTAAATTTAACATATTTTTATTGTAAAAAAAATTTGATTATTTTTTTCGAAATTGTCCACAGCCCAATGAAATTTTCCTTTTTCTAAATGTGTCTCAAATATTTCATGAACTAAACGTGAGTATAAAGTTCAATGACAGTACACATGAATTCAATATGAACTAAATCAAAAGAAAATGTTCGTAAAATTGCCAAAAATAGTAAGTACAGTATGGTAAACATACGTTAGTCATGTTTTGGCACAAATGATTTTTATACCCTCCACCATAGGATGGGGGTATATTAACTTTGTCATTCCATTTGCAACACATCGAAATATTGCCCCATAAAGTATATATATTCTCGGTCGTGGTGAAATTCTGAGTCGATCAGAGCATGTCCGTCCGTCCGTCCGTCTGTTGAAATCACTTCCGAACGAAACAAGCTATCGACTTGAAACTTGGCACAAGAAGTTGTTATTGAAGTAGGTCGGATGGTATTGCAAATGGGCCATGTCGGTCCACTTTTACGTATAGCCCCCATATAAACGGACCCCCAAATTTGGCTTGCAGACCCTCTAAGAGAAGCAAATTTCATCCGATCCGGCTGAAATTTAGTACATGGTGTTAGTATATGGTCTCTAACAACCACGCAAAAATTGGTCCGCATCGGTCCATAATTATATAGCCCCCATATAAACCGATCCCCCGATTTGGCTTTCGGAGCCTCTAAGAGAAGCAAATTTCATCCGATTCGGCTGAAATTTGGTACATGGTGTTAGTATATGGTCTCTAACAACCATGCAAAAATTGGTCCACATCGGTCCATAATTATATATAGCCCCCATATAAACCGATCCCCAGATTTGGCTAGCGGAGCCTCTAAGAGAAGCACATTTGATCCGATCCGGCTGAAATTTGGTACATGGGGTTGGTATATGGTCTCTAACAACCATGCAAAAATTGGTTCACATCGGTCCATAATAATATATAGCCCCCATATAAACCGATCACCAGATCACCAAATTGGTCGAAATCGGTCCATATTTATTTATAGCCCCATATAAACCGATCCCCAGATTTGACCTCCGGAGCCTCTTGGAAGAGCAAAATTCATCCGATTCGGTTGAAATTTGGTATGTGATGTTGGTACATGGTATCCAACAACCATGCAGGAATTGGTTCATATCAGTCCATAATTATATATAGCCCCATATAAACCGATCCCCAGATTTGACCTCCGGAGCCTCTTAGAAGACCAAAATTCATCTGATTCAGTTGAAATTTGGTACGTGATGTTAATATATGGCCTCAAACACCCGTGCAAAAATTGGTCGATATCGGTCCATAATTATATATAGGCCCCATATAAACCGATCCCCAGATTTGACCTCCGGAGCACGTTGGAAGAGCAAAAATCTTCCCATTCGGTTGAAATTTGGTACGTGATGTTAGTATAGTGTATCCAACAACCATGCAGGAATTGGTTCCTATCAGTCCATAATAATATATAGCTCCCATATAAACCGATCCCCAGATTTGAACTCCGGTGCCTTTTGGAGAAGCAAAACTCATCCGATCTGATTGAAATTTGGTACGTGGTGGTAGCATATGGTATTTAACAACCATGTGAGTTGAAATTTGTGGATGACAGTATTTCGTAGAAGTTTCTACGCAATCCATGGTGGAGGGTACATAAGATTCGGCCTGGCCGAACTTACGGCCGTATATACTTGTTTCTTCTCTTTTAGTTTATTTTTCTTCTATGAGAGGGCAACGAAATTCGTTGTAGTTGTTGTTAAAACGTAAACCAGGGCATTAAATTTTCTCGGTTTTAACAACGCTTTGTGGAAATCTCAAAATGTGGAGTATAATTTAGTTCAATTTTCGCACGAATAAAAAAAAGTTTACTTCTTTTTCGGTGTATATTTTAAAATCTAATCTCTTCTTGGAACACACCTCCTGAATGGAATAATTAAGTGAAGGGTCAATATACTATGTGGTCCCACAATATCTGAAGTAGCACTCCTTTTTCCAAAACTAATTGAAAATTCAATAAACACATGCCATATTAGCGCCAAATCATAAATTTCCCAAGAGAATTTAGGTTCAATTCAAATGAAAACCGAAAAAAAAACTGATTGAGCTCCTGACAATCATGTTACATTATTGACGGTGAGAAAAACATTTCTATATACTCAAAGAATCGACAATACAACACACACGACGTTCTCAATATTATCCAAATTCTCAACACGATTTCTATCGAAATATGTCACCTTTTATTGTGAAGGCCGGCTTCTTTATGATTTAGGGACCCCACAAAGAAAGACTATCGACAATTGGAAGTACAAAAGAAATTAATTGACAATTGGAAAATCTATTGAAAGATAGTTGATTAGCTATGGTGACCATATAATTTATTATGTGAAAAAAGGGTCGACACGATCACTGGAATACTTCTTCTTATCCTTCCATTGTTATCTGGCACTTGTAAGGCTCAAAGGTAAACACTCATACGCATGACAATGGTCTTACTTGATAAGGTTTATTATTCGATGGTTTCGATCCATTTAGAGATTTATGACAAAAGGATTTTCACACCACAGATTCGAGGTTGGGTATTTGGTTAAAGACGTATGTTTTTTGTTTGTTGGTATCACATAATTCAATCTACCATGTAACAAATTCAGAAAGTGATTTATCGTTTAAAGGATCGTTAAAATTTATGATGTAACAAGTATATATGGCCGTAAGTTCGGCCAGGCCGAATCTTATGTACCCTCCACCATGGATTGCGTAGAAACTTCTACGAAAGAGTGTCATCCACAATCGAATTACTTGGGTTGTGGTATCTTAAATCGTTTTCTAAATTGTGAGTTAGTCCATACGTGGTATATATTAGACACAAAAGGTATGTGTAGGTAAGTCTACAAATAATTACGAATCGATGTGGACTTTTGCACGGTACGTATGGAGCCAGAATTGAAATATGGTGGTCGCTTACATGGGGGCTATGTACAATTATGAACTTGATATGGACCAATTTTTGTGTGATTGGGGATCGATTTATCTGAGGGCTATATATAACTATAGACCGATATGGACCTAGCTGGGCATGGTTGCTAACGGCCATATACTAGCATAATGTCCCAAATTTCAACTGACTCGGATGAAATTTTCTCCTCCAAGAGGCTCCAAAACCAAATCTGGAAATCGGTTTAATGGGGGCTATATATAATTATGGACTGATATGAACCAATTCCTGCATGGTTGTTGGATACCATATACTAACCGAATCGGATGAATTTTGCTGTTCCAAGAGGCTCCGGAGGTCAAATCTGGGGATCGGTTTATATGGGGGCTATAAATAATTATGGACCGATTCCGACCAATTTTTGCATTGGTGTTTGAGGCCATATATTGACACCACGTACCAAATACCAAATGAATCAGATGAATTTTGGTCTTCCAAGAGGCTCCGCAGGTCAAATCTGGTGATCGGTTTATATGGGGGCTATATATAATTATGCACTGATGTGGACCAATTTTCCCATGGTATTAGAGGCCAAATACTAACACCATGTACCAAATTTCAGACGGATGGGATGAAATTTGCTTCTCTTAGATGGTCTGCAAACCAAATCGGGGGATCGGTTCATATGGGGGCTATATATAATTATGGACCGATTCCGACCAATTTTTGCATAGTTGTTAGACATCTTATACTAACACCTTGTACCAAATTTCAGCCGGATCGGATGAAATTTGCTTCTCTTAGATGGTCTGCAAGCCAAATTTGGGGGTCCGTTTATATGGGGACTAAATATAATTATGGACCGATGTGGACCAATTTTTGCATGGTTGTTAAGGACCATATACTAACACCATGTACCAAATTTCAGCCAGATCGGATGAAATTTGCTTCACTCAGAGGCTCCGAAAGCCAAATCGGGGGATCGGTTTATATGGGAGCTATATATAATTATGGACCGATGTGGACCAATTTTTGCATGGTTGTTAGAGACCATATACTAACACCATGTACCAAATTTCAGCCGGATCGGATGAAATTTGCTTCTCTTAGATGGTCTGCAAGCCAAATTTGGGGGTCCGTTTATATGGGAACTATACGTAAAAGTGGACCGATATGGCCATTTGCAATACCATCCGACCTACATCAATAAAAACTACTTGTGCCAAGATTCAAGTCGATAGCTTGTTTCGTTCGGAAGTTAGCGTGATTTCAACAGACGGACGGACGGACATGCTCAGATCGACTCAGAATTTCACCACGACCCAGAATATATATACTTTCTGGGGGCTTAGAGCAATATTTTGATGTGTTACAAACGGAATGACAAAGTTAATATACTATGGTGGAGGTAATAAAAAAAGGGAAGTGTTAAAAAAATCTGGGTTAAAAGTAATCAGAATCTTTAAGATGGCACGGGATGTTTGTGTCTGAGTTCACCACACTGGAAAATGTTGAGCCACTATGAAAGATTAGGTAACCCTGAATTTTTAATTAAAATAAAGAAAGAAAGAAACGATTAGCTTTAATAATTGTTTTCTTTAAAGTTAGGACACGAATCTTTGAAATGTGTATCCTTCCATTAAAGTTGTATGTCTTTGATACACCGAACGAATTCCCTTCGTTAATTTTACGTATAATTCTTCATTAACTATTCTTCGTGAATTCTTCATTGAAACAATGATTCATTTTCATTCATTTTCGTAAATTTTACGAAGAAAATTTTACTAAAATACGAAACTTCTATGAAATATTCTGTATATATTCTTTTCTTCGTAAAAGTTCGTAGTTTTAACGAAATTTCATGATTTTTCTGAAGAAGTTTTTACGAATTTATGAATATATTACGAAACATTCTGCGTTAAAATGTCTTCATAAAAAGTACGAAACATTTTTATTAATATAACGAAGAAATTTCATTGAAGTTGTAAAATTTCCGTTCGCGTCATTAAATTGTCTTTGATAATGTGCTTGAGTGTATTCCTTTATTCAATTTTGTATGCATGTCTACACTGAAAAAAATATTGTCGTGAGGTCAAAGATTTCATGTCTTTAAAATACGAATGCATGTTTTGCTTAGCATAGAAGACGCATTTCTCTAATATAAAGTCTTTTTCCTTGTCCAAAAGACTATAAACTTTTCAATGAAGACGTATTGTCCTTATAATTAAGTGCTTTGACTTAAAAATGGGTATCATAACCAGGGTTGGCCTGTCGCAAACTGTGACATTTGCGACATACGTTTACGACGGTATAATACGTATGTCGCAAAAGTCGTAAACCTAGTGTAGAAAACCTAATTTGGAATTAAAGAAATTGTGAATATTTGTTAATTTAATTTAGTTAAGCTCCCCGATAAAAGGTATGCAAAAAATGTCCTATATTGTATTTATTCAAAACTCTACTAGATTGACATCTCTCATTCACAACTTGAAACTATTCTTGGTTTTCGTGGACCAAGCTTTAGCTGCATCAACGAATGACTAGCTACAATTTTGAAAATTTTTAATTAGTATGGAAATTGGTTCTAATAAGCCAAAAAGTGATTTTATAAAATTTTTTCTAAACAGCAACAGCAATAAGTAGTTTTCCTTCCTTCCAGTTTCTGCAGTAATTTGTGAAAGGTTAACTACGAGCGAGTACCGACCGTCACGTTTACTGCACCATCGAGTAGTTTATAGTAATTTTGGCTTCAAATTTTCAATTGAAATAACTATATTCTCAAGTATTTTAAACTCGTTAATAATTTTATGAACATTCCTGAGAATTGAAACTTCTTCGCATATATCATCATCTTGGATATCATTCGCTGCCTATCTGAAGGGTCTGAAGTATTTGGAGTTTGCGACGTTTGCTACTTTTTCTACATTTACGACGTGTATGTGACGTTTACGACGTTTACAACCATCGACCATCTCTGATCATAACCAAGGCCGTATTCAGGGGGGGATGAGGGGGATCAAATAAAATTTTAATAATAAAATTTTGAAAAAATTTTCTATATAAATAAAATTTTGCAAAAAATTTTCTATAGCCGGCTATCATACAAAAACCATTTTTTTCGAAAGGTTCAAGTGTGGTTTATTGTTGGGTTTAATGAACTGCCTGAATTTATTCTTATAATTGGTTGATAGTTTTGCTGCAAGTAGGGGATGCTGATGAGGAATGTGGTAATTCCGAAACGTGCGTCCATCCAACCATCTTGCAGTCTATAGGGCTTTGCCCAAATAAATTTGACAAACATTCTTTTCCTCTGTTGGTTAAGCTACACTTGTAGTTTAGTCAATGTATGGTTTTAAGCTGCAATAAAAAAACAACAACAATGCTTAAAAAACAAAACCAACAATAACAAAACAAAACGAAGGGAAATAAAATTTTGCAAAAAAAATTCTATAGAAAAAAATTTTTGCAAAATTTTTTCTATAGAAATAAAGTTTTGCAAAAATTTCCTATAGAAATAACATTTTTACAAAATTTTCAATTGAAATAAAATTTTGACAAAATTATCTATAAAAATAAAATTTTGCAAAAATTCTATATAGAAATAAAATTTAGACAACATTTTCTACCGAAATAAAAAATTGAGAATATAGAATCGCATTCTTTTTTCGACTAAAACATTCTTGAAGTTCAATAAAATCCTGTTTTTGACTACATCTTTTACAAAATCGAGATTTTCTTCCCACATGAACATGTCTGTTTTGCCATATTTGCAAAAGACTTTAGCAAATAAGGTTGATAAAGACTTTCTCAAAATATTAAAATATATAAAATATAAAGCTATTGTACCATAAATGTGATATCAATTCAAAAATGTCTACACAAAAGGTACTAAATCATTCGCGGGGGTACTACGGTACTGACCGGGTTGAAAAAGTATTGAAAAAAGTACTTTAGTACTGTATTTTCCATCCCTGCAGTTACTACGTGCTCAGCCAAACGTTCATTTTCAAAAATGAAGCGATTAAAGACGTATCTTAGAAATTCGACTGGCGAGAGTAGACTCAATGGATTGGCATTAATGTCGGTTCATCGCCGAATAAATGTGCCGACTGAAGAAGTCATTGATTTATTTGCTGCCCAAAAAGCCCATCGGCTCAATTTAATATTATAAAAATATTGTATACATACCTTTGCATAAACAAAATTTTCTACACATGAGATTATATGAATATTTTTTTTAAAGTTGAAAAAAAGTCTGAAAAAATGTGAATTTTTGAAAATATTTGACGTATAACATTTCCTACAAGCGTTAGAATCCATTAAAAATTATAAAAAATTATAAAAATTATTTATTTGACAAAATGTCACAGAATTTTTTAATTTACATCCAAAACATTGAATTCGGATCACACCTAAAGAAGTGATGCAAATTCAGTGAAACGGTTGTTGAAATGGAGGACTTCCGTCCTATGGCAAGCCCATGCTAAATTCATCGCTTCTGCGTCAATTTTGCACCACTTCCGGATCCAAAAAGAACATTTTCATTACTTTTTTGGCGACGCTTTTTTTGCTGGGATTATTTGGATATGCGGAAGCTCTGTGCAAAATGGGTGCCGCGCGAGCTCACATTTGACCAAAAACAACAACGTGTTGATGATTCTGAGCGGTGTTTGCAGCTATTAACTCGTAATACACCCGAGTTTTTCCATTGATATGTAACAATGGATGAAACATGGCTCCGTCACTACACTCCTGAGTCCAATCGACAGTCGGCTGAGTGGACAGCGACCGGTGAACCGTCTCCGAAGCGTGGAAAGGCTCAAAAGTCCGCTGGCAAAGTAATGGCTTCTGTTTTTTGGGATGCGCATGGAATAATTTTTATCGATTATCTTGAGAAGGGAAAAAACCATCACAGTGACTATTATATGGTGTTATTGGAGCGTTTGATGGTCGAAATCGCGGCAAAACGGCCCCATATGAAGAAGAAAAAAGTGTTGTTCCACCAAGACAACGCACCGTGCCACAAGTCTTTGAGAACGATGGCAAAAATTCATGAATTGGGCTTCGAATTGCTTCCCCACCCACCGTATTCTCCAGATCTGGCCCCCAGCGACTTTTTCTTGTTCTTAGACCTCAAAAGGATGCTCGCAGGGAAAAAATTTTGCTGCAATGAAGAGGTGATCGCCGAAACTGAGGCCTATTTTGAGGCAAAACCGAAAGAGTACTACCAAAATGGTATCAAAAAATTGGAAGGTCGTTATAATCGTTGTATCGCTCTTGAAGGGAACTATGTTGAATAATAAAAACGAATTTTAACAAAAAAATGTGTTTTTCTTTGTTAGACCGGGGACTTATCAGCCAACCTGTTATGTACAAAGAAGTTGTTACCAATTTGGCGCAGACATACCTGGTAATAGGAGTTTTTGCTATGATGTGTCGATTATGAACCGATATGAATAAATTTTGGTTAGCATAAGCAAGCATTCTGAATTCCAAGCGGATCGGATAAAAATGTCCACACCCTCAAGAAGTGCAATGCCGATGGTTGAGTAGCCCTACCGACACCCAATTCCTAAATAAAAGAGTTAAATTCAGATTTCTTGTAATTCTATTAATCGAACAATTGAATAACCGGATTTACATATAAGTCAAAGATTCCAACACCTTGTTGAAAAAAATGCAATTGTCAATTAATCGCTTTTTGTTTTCGCTAATAAATTGCTCTTCTCAACAGCTTAAGCGTGCATATGAAGTGAATCAAATTTTAAAAGCTTTTCGAATCTTTTTCGATTATTCAGAGATTTCTATTAACATATTCTCTGGTTTTGTTTTAATACTATCTAAAAAACGATTCATACATTCATATTTGAATATCAAAAAATAGAAATTAAATAGAAAATATAGCTTTTTACTGTATTCTAAACAATCATAGCGGGCTTCTTGTTTCAAGTTAAATTTTTAAGATTTATGATATCTCTTTGGTCTTTTGTTCAAAAAAAAAAAAAAATCAATTAGTTGATCTTTTTCGTTTTTTTGTCGTCGCTGTTATCACCGAAATAGGAATACTGATTCATGATTTGCATATTGTTACCGGTAGAACTTTCGTCGCCACAGTAGTGAACTCGATAGACAGCTTTTGGGAATTTATTAAATATGAATCTTGGGAGGGGGAATATCTGGTAGTAAAAACAAGGCGGCTACTTCATTTTTATTTCGACTAAATATTTTATGTATCATAGAATTATTAACATTTTCAAGCAACATAATGAGTAACAATAGAAAATTGTTGATCATTTATGGGTACAATTATTTTTTCACAATATAATATTACTAAAAATATATATAGTAATATATCTAGTTTTAAATTTACACTAAAATTGAGATGTAGATTTCATTTATTGAAATTTCACTCTCATTTTGCCATATATGTTATTAACAAAGCTATACAATAACATTAAATTTCAGTATACAAATCCTAACAAATAATTTAAAGTAAAAACGTTTTTCTAAGTTTCAAATAAAAACTAAACCTAAATTACGCAATTTCTTTGGGTTTTCAAACACGTCGGCAAGATTAATTTCATCATACCTCTCGAATAGGTATCAATATGTCAGGATTGGGGACAGGCAATCACAGGTGCGGTTGGTAAACAGAGGTGTTCCGCAAGGTTCAATATTAGGACCCTTGCTCTTCTCCCTATACTCTAACGATCTACCTACGCAGGTGAGACATTGTCGGATGCGAATGTATGCTGATGATGGTCAGTTATATATAGGGTGCGAACCGTCATCAATTGGTAGTTGTGAGGCTCTATTGAATGAGGATCTTGGGAGGATATCAATGTGGGCACAGGCCAATGGTCTTACTATTAACCCAATGAAATCTAAGTGTTTGGTGATTAAAGGGCGAACAGTGAGGTCTAGAGTTAATGTTGACATAAGGATAGATAATCAGACGATTGGGATAGTCGAGCGTGCCAGAAATCTTGGGGTGATGTTCAACAGCACTCTAACGTGGTCTGACCATATTACCGCTATGTGTGGCCGTGTATATTCAATACTTCGGACACTATGGCAGGCACAACGTTGTACTCCGTTAAGAATAAGGGTTATCTTAGTCAAGTCATTCTTGATGTCCACTATGCTTTACGGATGTGAACTTTTTTCTAAGTGCGATGCCCTAAGTATGCAGAGAATGAATAGGACGTTCAATAGCATTACCCGCTACGTATATGGTATACGAAGATATGACAGTGTTTCGGCTTTCTCAGTATGCTTGTATGACATGACATTTCACAATCTACTTAAGTTAAGAGTCCTTGTTTTCTTGCATAGGATTATTTATAGTGGTCACCCGGTGCATTTATTTCAACGCCTGCGTTTTTCAAGATTTAATAGAGGAAAAAGATTAATTTTGCTTCGTCATAGCTGTTTGGTCTCTGAGTGGCAATTTTTTATTAACTCCATCCGTCTGTGGAACTCACTTACTTATAATATCCAATGCATAAGTAATGCAGATGCCTTTAAGAAAAATGTTATCTCGTTTTTGAGTAATAATTAAACAAGATTATTTATCATTTGTTTTATTTTACTCTAAACTGTTTGCTAGCTAGTTTTAATTCTTAAAATTTGTTTTCGTTTTCATGCAATATGTACCCTTATTTTTATGCAATATGTACTTTTATTTATAACTTTATTTTATTTGTCATAAAATTTTCGTTCAATTTTTTGTTTTTGTTTTTCTTTTTCATATTTTCAATTTTAATATTCTTTATCCATTATCTGTAATTATAAATTTTATAAATTTTATTTTAATTGTTGTTATTTTTCTCCTCTTTTTACAATTGTCAAACTTAAATTCTAATAGTGTTTTTTTTTTCAGTCTGTAATCAGTTTTTCAATATAAAATATTAAGGTTATTTGCTTATAGATCTATTTTGATTAATTTTTTAAATTTAAAATTTTTTTTTCATGAAACTTAATATTGTAATTATATTATATTTATTTAATTGTACATTATGATTTTAAACTTCTAATGCTGAAATATGAGACTCAAGTGGTCTTGTGCATGGGAAAGCAAATAAAGAAAGAAAGAAAAAAAAAAACCAAGGATGCAAAATCCCCAAAATAAGAGTTAGCGTTTATTTGAAGCTCTTTTATTTTTACTAAAATTAAGTTTTTTCCAATTAGTCTTAATTGAGTTTTCAAAAATATTCAATTAAAAATTTAATTGATTCAACAAATCTTCTAATTGAACCAAAAATCAATCACAAAAATTAATAGTATCAATTAATTTTTTGATTGACTTTCAATTAATTGTTTAATTAATATTTATACCCTTCACCACTACTGTGGTACAGGGTATAATAAGTTTGTGCATTTGTATGTAACGCCAAGAAAAAGTGGTCATAGACCCATCTCTTAGTATACCGATCGGCTTAGAATTAAATTCTGAGTCGATTTAACGATGTCCGTCTGTCTGTCTGTCCGTCCGTCTGTCTGTATATGTAATTTTGTGCACAAAGTACAGCTCGCAATTTCAGTCCGATCGTCCTCAAATTTGGCATAGGGCCGTTTCTTGGGACAGAGACAATCGCTATTGGTTTTGGAAAAAATCGGTTCAGATTTAGATATAGCTGCCATATATATTTATCCCCGATTTGGTCATAGTTAGTCATAGTCATAGTTAGCGTGTTTCACAACCGATTTTCTTGAAATACCGTACATCCAATTATTTTATGAATCTCGAAAATCTTGCAAAATATCAGCCAAATCGGTTCAGATTTAGATATAGCTCCCATATATATCTTTCGTCCGATTTAAACTCATATGACCACAGAGACCAAAGTTTACTACCGATCTTCGTGAAATTTTGCACAGAGGGTAGAATTGACATTCTACCAATGCTTGGTAAATTTGATTGAAATCGGTTGAAATTTAGATATAGCTCCCATATATATCTTTCGTCCGATTTGAATTTATATGGCCACAAAAGCCAGAGTTTTGCCGTGATTTGCTTCAAATTTTGCACAAGTGGTACGTTTAATAGTATCGTTAAGTGTGTCAAATTTTGTTAAAATCGGTTCAGATTTAGATATAGCTCACATATATATCGTTCGCCCGATTGGGACTTATATGGTCTCAAAAGCCAGAGTTTTGCCCTGACTTACTTCAAATTTTGCACAAGCGGTACTTTTAACGATACTATTGTATGTGCCAAATAGGGTCAACATCGATTCAGATTTAGATATAGCTCCCATATATATCTTTCATCCGATTTGAACTTATATGGCCTCAAAATCCAGGGTTTTGCCGTGATTTGCTTCAAATTTCGCACAAGGAGTACGTTTAGTAGTATCGGTAATTGTGCCAAATTTGGTTGAAATCGGTTCAGATTTAGATATGGCTCCCATATATATCTTCCGTCCGATTTGCACTCATATAACCAGGGGGCCAAAGTTATACTCCCATTTACATGAAATTTCGCATAGATAGCAGAATTATTATTCTAACTATACATGTCAAATTTAGTCAAAATCGGTTTAGATTACATATAGCTCCCATATATACGTACACCAGAGTTGGGGAAATATGGTAGACTGTTACACATTTTTGACCCATTTTCAATGGAAGTTTCCTCCAATTAACTGGATAGCGTTAGCCGATTTAAATTTTAATTCTAGAGATTTTGTAGAAGTAAAAAAATTGTCTCCATTATATATGTAGCTTCCAGCAAATGTGAAGTAGTTGAGATGGTAACACAAATTTTGGCCTACATAGGGGTGAAGGGTATAATATAGTCGGCCCCGCCCGAATTTAGACTTTACTTACTTGTTTTTAATTCTGTGATTGAAGACATTTCATTTAAAAATTAATTGGATAAATTAATATCGTGATTGAAGACAAAGATTATTTTTTTTTGTGTGTTCAAAGAGTTTTCTTTATATTAAGGAAAAGTGGCCTTGCATCAAAGACATAAGACTCTAACGGAGGTATGCGAATGTAAAAATTCGTGTCCTAAATTTATGAGTTGCTGTGAGCTTCTCCAGCCTAGTGGAACGATAAATTCTACACTTTGCTGCCATTATCTGCTCATATTGAATCGCGCAATCAAAAAAAAGGGCATCAAGATAAAGACACATCAGAAAAACTGGGACTGCCCGGCTGGGATGTTTCGATACATCCACCCGCGGACTACATTCGATTCGGGGAATGCAGAACTTCCTTAATGGAGTAATGTTGGCTTTAAATAAATAAAAAAATGAGTTAAAATTTGATTGGCAATGCGAAAAGAACAAAAATGTTTAGACTTCTAAAAAGTCTATAGATACATAGTCGACCAATGCCCTACGGTGGATGATAATGTTAGTAAAAAATTGGAAAACATTTAAATCTGAGGCAATTTTTAGGCAACTTCGCCAAAATATATTTATGATTTATCAGTAGATACATATGTATTAGCAGTATAGGAAAATTGCAATCACTTCAACAAGTTTTCGATTTAGCAGTGGCGATGTGGGTATTTTTGATATTTTTACCCAAATCGAAAAAAAATATATACGCGATCTATATCTAAATCTGAACCGATTTCAACCAAATTTGACATGTATAGTTACTATGTTTATTTTACTCCCTGTGCAAAATTTCACGTAAATCTGATTACAACCTCTGTGGTCATATGACTGAAGATCGGGCGAAAGATATATATTTACATGCATATACAGAACCCTTGTTCTACTCCCTGTGAAGAGTTTCAAGTAAATCAGAGTAAAATTTTGGCCTCTGTGGTGATATGAGTGCAAGTCGGGCGAAAGATATATATGGGAGCTATATCTGAACCGATTTAAACCAAATTTAGCAGGCACAGTAAGAATGTTAATTTTACTCACTGTGCAGAATTTCACATAAATCGGAGTACAACTCTGGACCAATTTCTTTCAAAATCAATATGTTAGGGTTCTATTCTGATCCAAAACACATACTTATGCCAAATTTAAAGTCGATTAGACTAAAACTGCGACCTAGACTTTGATCACAAAAATGCGTTCTTAGACAGACGGACGGACATGGCTACATCGACTCTGAGGCCAACACTTAGCATTTTTGTCAAAGACACCATGTTTAGACTTTGATCACAAAAATGCGTTCTTAGACAGACTGACGGACATGGCTACATCGACTCAGGGGCCAACACTTAGCATTTTTGTCAAAGACTCCATGTGTCTATCTCGTCTTCTTCTGGGTGCTACAAATATAAGCACTAACTTACAATATAAAAAATTACGTTCCAAAATCGTGAACAGACGGTAACAAAATGAAACGGAAACGTTCACGAAAAATCAAAACGGAAACGAAAAATCCACGGGCGTTCATGATTTCATGAACGGCTTTCGTTTTTCTTTGGCCATGAAAAGTATTAAAGTATTCGTTAGACGTTTTTATGTCAACTCTATCGGTGGGGCAATGTGCTAAGGCGTTTAGAGCAGTTTCGAGTCACAGTAACGGATTTTTTTTTTATAAATTCCTAACCATTACGTTTTCAGATCATGAACGCTTGTTGTTGCTTTGAGAGCACATGGTTCCATTTTATATTTGAAATCATCTGCTCTCCGTTGATTCACTTTCATGAACGGATCGTTTTGAAAGGCCCCGTCATTCATGATTTTTTCTGCGGGTGTAGATGCAATATTTTTATTAGCTTTCCAGAATATCCTTCTACTTTTCTTCTATCCAGAACATCTCATCAATGCAAATCTCGACAGTACTGCCAGGTTGAATTTTCGTAAAGTGACTTTCTTGATTCACAATAGTGATATTTTTATACCCACCACCATAGAATGGTGACGGGGGTATAATAAGTTTGTCATTCCGTTTGTAACGCATCGAAATATCGATTTCCGACTATATAAAGTATATATATTCTTGATCAGGGAGAAATTCTAAGACGATATAACGATGTCCGTCTGTCCGTCTGTCTGTCTGTCTGTCTGTCTGTCTGTTGTAATCACGCTACAGTCTTCAATAATGAAGCAATCGTGCTGAAATTTTGCACAAACTCGTCTTTTGTCTGCAGGCAGGTCAAGTTCGAAGATGGGCTATATCGGTCCAGGTTTTGATATAGTCCCCATATAAACCGACCTCCCGATTTGGGGTCTTGGGCTTATAGAAATAGTAGTTTTTATCCAATTTGCATGCAATTTGAAATCTAGAGGTATTTTATGCCCGTAAACAGGTGTGCCAAAAATGGTGAGTATCGGTCCATGTTTTGGTATAGCCCCCATATAGACCGATCTCCCGATTTTACTTCTTGGGCTTATAGAAACCGCAGTTTTTATTCAATTTACCTGAAATTGGAAATCAAGAGGTATTGTAGGACCACAAATACGTGTGCCAAAAATTGTGGGTATCGGTCCATGTTTTGGTATGGTCCCCATATAAAACGACCTCCCGATTTGGGGTCTTGGGCTTATAGGAACCGTAGTTTTTATCAAATTTGTCTGAAATTGGAAACCTAGAGGTATTTTAGGGTCATAAAGAGGTGTGCCGAAAATGGTGAGTATCGGTCCATATTTTGGTATAGCCCCCATATAGACCGATTTCCCGAGTTTACTTCTTGGGCTTCTAGAATCCGAAGTTTTTATTCAATTTACCTGAAATTGGAAATCTAGAGGTATTGTAGGACCACAAATACGTGTGCCGAAAACTGTGAGTATCGGTCCATATTTTGGTATAGCCCCCTTATAGACCGATCTCCCGATTTTACTTCTTGGGCTTATAGAACCAGCAGTTTTTATTCAATTTACCTGAAATTGTAAATCTAGAGGTATTATAGGACCACAAATACGTGTGCCAAAAATTGTGTGTATCGGTCCATATTTTGGTATAGCCCCCATATAGACCGATCTCCCGATTTTACTTCTTGGGCTTATAGAAACCGCAGTATTTATTCAATTTACCGGACATTGGGAATCTAGAGGTATTGTAGGACCACAAATACGTGTGCCAAAAATTGTGAGTATCGGTCCATGTTTTGGTATGGTCCCCATATAAAACGACCTCCCGATTTGGGTCTTGGGTTTATAGAAACCGTAGTTTTTATCCAATTTGTTTGAAATTGGAAATCTAGAGGTATTTTAGGACCATAAAGAGGTGTGCCGAAAATGGTGAGTATCGGCCCATATTTTGGTATATCCCCCATATAGACCGATTTCCCGATTTTACTTCTTGGGCTTCTAGAAACCGTAGTTTTTATCTGATTTGCCTGAAATTGTAAATATTCTGGTATTTTGGGCTCACAAAAACGTGCATCGGATTAAGTTTTTATCGGTCCATTTGGTAATGCCTCCATATAGACCGACTTCACTTCTTGAGGGTGTAGAAGGCGCACTGATCATGAAAATTGCTTGAAACTCAATGTAAAATTTCCAGATTTTACTTCTACAGATTTAAGATTTCAAATCAAGACGTTATTTTATAATTTTCTTGCACACTTACAAGAGATGTTAATGATTCCTCTAAAACTCAAACAAAAATGGTTCTTATAAATCCAGAATCTGATATAGTCCTCATAGTTGAAATCTTTAAATTTATCTTCGGGAAGTGTCCTCAAGTCCTAAAGCCCTCCTGAAATTTCAAAGGAAACCCTAATATTTGGTTCATGGTGGTGGGTATTTAAGATTCGGCCCGGCCGAACTTACTGCTGTATATACTTGTTTTTATTCACAATTGCTTTTTATTGACATCGAATTAGTCAAAAAAGATGAAGTAACAACATAAATAATCAAACTAGCAAGTATTTGTTACTAATTAAATAATTTATCCATTAAGAATTTCACTTATTTTTGGGGTTCGTACGAGTATTTAAACGGCTGATGTAAGTGTTGGCGTTTTTCTTTTAGTCCATTACGGCTTGGTTATCCAGTTCGAAAAGAAACCAAACCAAATATAATTCTTATTTTATAAAAGGTGTTTTTTAGTTTGATACACATAGTATCATAGTCAAATTCTATGAAATTCCTATGTACATCCGCTTTAGATTCCCCAACAGGCAAGAATACAAAGTACACGAGTTTTCAAAAATCTGGTCCTGCCTTAATATTTGCACATACCTTCGAAGTCGATGAGATATATTTCATAAATCTGTTTTTTTGGGATTCCTATAATACGGCTTATTAAAATCTAATCTCATATACTATTATGTTGCTAGAGTCACGCATCATCAACTCCCTGGGGGTTCATTTGAACGCCAATAAGTGTCGTCACTTATGATACTCCGTGGTGGTGTTGGTGGTGGAGGATGTGTTTAAAGATGTGCTTAAGTATCGCAATTGAAATGGATTTTTGAGGTCTCATTTACAAATTCAAATAAACGTCATAATATTTCCTGTGAGTGGCTATTATGATTCATAGATCTGGTTACGGTTGTGTGGTATCCTTTTGAATAATATAATGGTTTAGATTTTACCAAATGAATCCTGCTGTATGGTTGAATGATGAATGGGAAATTTTGTATTTACAATATTCATCCCTTAGATATTTGTTCGGGTGGTTATCCCTCTGAAGTATGCGTCATAGAGGGTTTGTTGATGTATTCGGATAAAAGTCATTGGAATTCCAATTGATTTTTGCTACTGTAACCACCCAAGATTAAGGATTTTGAGATGACATTGTCCCCTCTCCACTCATATGAATGAATGGCGTCTGTATAAAATATTTTTCCAAATATGTTAATAATATTATGGAATTCCATTCAATCTATGCTCTATCATTTGGGGTCTGTTTACTCAGTAATACTTCTGCCTTATTTCTCATTCTCTTAGTACTTAAAATACCAGCTGTATCTTTAATTTTTTTGGGATGTTTGTATGTGGAGATTGAAATTTGTCATCACTTATGGTTTAATCTTGAAATGGATTCGGCATTCTTTTTCGGTTTTGTCATGGTATTTTACTATTTGGTGGTTGACGTTCCCTTCACCTTTCCTCTACGGAAAGAGCGTTTTTTGTTTAATATTAATGTGACAATTAATTGAAATGTTTTTTTTGTTTTATTTTAATTTCGGTGATATCTGATATTATGGTGTGAGTTTTAAAGTATTATAGATAGAAGATAATTAAAGGGTTGAATTATTTAATAGGATTATAATGAGGTCATTTAAATATTCAATACATACATTAATTTTGCAATTAGTGTACTAAGAGATTTGGGTATCTATTATAAAACAGCAAAAAATACGGCCATAAGTTCGGCCAGGCCGAATCTTATGTACCCTCCACCATGAATTGCGTAGAAACTTCTACGAAGGACTGTCATCCGCAATCGAATTACTTGGGTTGTGGTATATTAAAACTTCTTAACATAATTTTCAAAATTGTGAGTTAGTCTATACGTGGTATACATTAGACAAAAAAGGTATGTAAGGGGTGATACGGTCAAAATTTGGTCAAGGGAAAACGCGTGTAAATCGGTGAAATCGTTTATTTAAAAAATAAAATTAAATTTCGTTTTCAAGTGCAATTAGTATAAAATTCAGGAAAAGTATTCAGTTAGGCTTTCGCTTTTCCAAATCCGAATTGCCGGGCCTCACGCTTAACACCTGCCATCAGATTTTGTACAGCCACCTTGTCCACCTTCTTTGCCGCAGAAAGCCAGTTTGCCTTGAACTGCTGCTCGTCCTTAGCAGTTTTTTTTTGTCTTCTTTAGGTTCCGCTTGACAATAGCCCAGTATTTCTCAATTGGGCGGAGCTCTGGCGTGTTGGGAGGGTTCTTGTCCTGCACGTTGTTGGCGGCGTACCACTCCATGGCCTTTTTACCGTAATGGCAAGATGCAAAATCCGGCCAAAACAGTACGGAACAACCGTGTTTCTTCAGGAAAGGCAGCAGACGTTTATTCAAACACTCTTTCACGTAAATTTCTTGGTTGACAGTCCCGGAAGCTATGAAAACGCTGCTTTTCAAGCCACAGGTACAGATGGCTTGCCAAACCAGATATTTCTTTGCGAACTTTGACAGTTTTATGTGCTTGAAAATATCTGCTCCCTTTCCCCTTCCTTTTGCCGTATAAAACTCCTGTCCCGGAAGCTGCTAACCTAACCTAACCATCGTCGTGTACAGCCTCCGGGATCGCGCTTTGGCAGTCGTATTTTGTTTATCATCGCGATTTGGAGTCACTACCTTCTTGTAAGTCGACAGTCCGGCTCGTTTTTTGGCTCGATGCACGGTTGTAGACGATACACCTTATTTGCGGCATCTCGGAGAGAGAGGTTAGGGTTTCGCTTGAAACTACCGGCAACTCTCTTTGTCGTTTCAGCGGCTTCCGGTTTTCGATTTCCCCCCGATCCAGACTTCCTGGCTGTCGACAAACGTTCCCCAAATACTTTAATTACATCTGTAACGGTTGATTTGGAAACTTTTAGCGATTTTGCCAGCTTTGCGTGCGAGTAGCTCGGATTTTCGCGATGCGCGAGCCAAATTTTGATACGCTGCTCTTCTTTCTTGGACGGCATTTTGACAACTGAAGAGTGAATTCCAAAATCAAAATAGGAGCAACATTCTACACACACACCCCTTCAAAATGAGGGGTGTTCAGGTTTTTTAAATGCAAAATTGAAAGAAATACGTCAAGTTTATATTGACCAAATTTTGACCGTATCACCCTTTATAGGTAAGTCTACAAATAATTACGAATCGATATGGACTTTTGAACGATACGTAGAGAGCTAGAGTTGAAATATGGGGGTCGCTTATATGGGGGCTATATACAATTATGAACTTGATATGGACCAATTTTTGTGTGATTGGGGATCGATTTATCTGAGGGCTATATATAACTATAGACCGATATACACCTCGTTAGGCATGGTTGTTAACGGCCATATACTAGTACAATGTACCAAATTTCCACTGACTCGGATGAAAGTTTTGGCATGGTTGTTAAATATCATATACTACCACCACGTACCAAATTTCAACCAGATCGGATTAATTTTGCTTCTCCAAAAGGCACCGGAGGTCAAATCTGGGGATCGGTTTATATGGGGGCTATATATAATTATGAACTGATATGAACCAATTCCAGCATGGTTGTTGGAGACCATATACTAACAACATGTACCAAATTTCAGCCGGATCGGATGAAATTTGCTTCTCTTAGAGGCTCCTAAGCCAAATCGTGGGATCGGTTTATATGGGGGCTATGTATAATTATTGACCGATGTGGACCAATTTTTGCATAATTGTTAGATACCACATTCTTACGCCATGTACCAAATTTCAGCCGGATCGGATGAAATTTGCTTCTCTTAGAGGCTCCGTAAGCCAAATCGTGGGATCGGTTTATATGGGGGCTATATATAATTATTGACCGATGTGGAGCAATTTTTGCATAATTGTTAGAGACCACATACTGACACCATGTACCAAATTTCAGCCGGATCGGATGAAATTTGCTTCTCTTAGAGGCTCCGCAAACCAAATCTGGTGATCGGTTTATATGGATTGGTTCAACCGAATCGGATGAATTTTGCTCTTCCAAGGGGCTCCGGAGGTCAAATCTGGGGATCAGTTTATATGGGGGCTATATATAATTATGGACCGATGTGAACCAAAGTTTGCATGGTTGTTGGAGACCATATACTAACACTATGTACCAAATTTCAGCCGGATCGGATGAAATTTGCTTCTCTTAGAGGCTCCGCAAGCCAAATCTGGGGATCGGTTTATATGGGGACTATATATAATTATGGACCAATGTGGACCAATTTTTGCATGATTGTTAGAGACCATATACTAACGCCATGTACCAAATTTCAGCCGGATCGGATGAAATTTGCTTCTCTTAGAGGCTCCTCAAGCCAAATCGGGGGATCGGTTTATATGGGGGCTATATATATAATTATGGACCGATGTGGACCAATTTTTGAATGGTTGTTAGAGACCATATATACTAACACCATGTACCAAATTTCAGCCGGATCGGATGAAATTTGCTTCTCTTAGAGGCTCCTCAAGCCAAATCGGGGGATCGGTTTATATGGGGGCTATATATATAATTATGGACCGATGTGGACCAATTTTTGAATGGTTGTTAGAGACCATATATACTAACACCATGTACCAAATTTCAGCTGGATCGGATGAAATTTGCTTCTCGTAGAGGGTCCGCAAGCCAAATTTGGGGGTCCGTTTATATGGGGGCTATACGTAAAAGTGGACCGATATGGCCCATTTGCAATAACATCCGACCTACATCAATAACAACTACTTGTGCCAAGTTTCAAGTCGATAGCTTGTGTCGTTCGCAAGCTAGCGTAATTTCAACAGAGGGACGGATGGACGGACATGCTCAGATCGACTCAGAATTTCACCACGACCCAGAATATATACACTTTATGGGGGCTTAGAGCAATATTTCGATGTGTTACAAACGGAATGACATACCCCCATCCTATGGTGGAGGGTATAAAAAACGAATTCAAAAATAAATTTTACAGTAGCTTGCGAGGCATTCTTCTTCGTTTTATTCTTCTCCTAGCGTTTCAATTTGATCGCACATAAGATTTTTGAAGAAGATAAAATAGCAACTTGCGATTGAAGGCGCCCCTGACAACTGAGTCATATTCTGCTTGAAATTCGTGGTATAAGAAAGCTGTCAGCGCAATGGATACTGCGTTTGTAACAAATATAATCGAGAGATCTTTTCGGAGTACTGAGGAATAATCAATTCACAGTGAGCATCCTCGGAAGATGTCGAAAACTGTAGTTCATTTCGACTTCCTGGAGAAGAGTAAAATTATTATAGGTCACTATTATGCCAAATACCGAGGTCGCTTCGATCTCGAAGTGAAGAAAAAAATTATTCCATTTGGTTCGCTTCCACGATTATATCGGATAGCTTCAGGCATATTCAAGATTCTAGTTTCCCTGGAATATGCAAGGATTTAACCAATTTTACTACTTCAGTAAGTCCAGTTTCCTCATATATTCCTCTTGCCGGGCGCCAATCATAGGTGAATATTGAAGCTATTTCGTTAAGAAATTTGACAACTGGATCATGTTCTATTTGAAATTCTTTCTATAAGAAAGTTGCCAGTACAATGGATGCTGCGTTTTCAGAGTACTGAGGAATAATCAAATCTATGGACTATTCAGAGCGAGCTTTCTCGAAACATGTCAAAGCCTGTAGTCCATTTCGACACCCTACAGAAGTGTAAAACTATCATAGGTCTCCATTACGTCAAATACTTGGGTCGCTTCGAAAACCTCGAAGTGGAGAAAAACGATCCTATTTGGTTCTCTTCCACGATGATATCAGATAGCCTGAGGCATATTCAAGATTCTAGCTTCCATGGAATATGCAAGGATGTAACCAATTTAACTAATTCATCCGCAGTGCGCCCATCACAGGTGAATATTGAAGCCATTTGATAAAGAAATTTGCAACAGTCGAAGACCTTTTTCGAATTGTAGAACACGGAGTGCAAGAATTTTAGGTCGACTGTATGACTTTATATACAATCGATATTTGGTTGAATATGATGTTATAATCTTCCAATATTTCTTTAATTGATGGCTTGATAGTCATCCATCATCTCTTTACTCTTGTCCTTCATTGAATTTGATTAAGGCTGTCAACTTGGTCGCACCTTTGGCGCTTGCACCAAAACTTTCTTGCTATTCGGATCTGCGTC